>NC_133391.1:163560889-163863920 GCF_047511655.1 Castor canadensis
TAAGAGCAGAGAGAGCAGTAACACAATTCTGGAAACTATAAAGGAAACAGGCCAGTGGTAAGTGAATGAGCATATAGAATAAATTGAAATGCAAGCTGAGAAAGGAATGCCAAGTTGAGTTATATCACAGAAGCTCAGAAATGCAAGGTTGTGGAAATGGGAAGAACTATCTACGTTTTCAAATGGGATTTGTGTGTGTGTATAGGGGGTCAACACAGAAAGAATGTCTGCAAGTACTTATGTGAAGCAATGACCCCCAGCCCTCCTCCATTCACTTCAGTCTGGATTACTGTTCCCCTTTCCTGCCAGAAGACAAGGGACTTATTTTATGGAGAATCTGAAGGGAGTAAATCTAGGCTCAAGAATTCCTGACTGAAGAAGGGAGCTCTGCAAACAAGGGCTTTAAATAAAACCCCAAGCCCTTTCAATACCTGGACCAAGATTCTTGCTGCTGTATCCACATGCCCTAGAATGAGAGCTGAGAGCTGGTCTGGCAGCATCAGCAAGTCTTTGAGAGTCTACTGCCAGGGCTGGTCACAGAGTCCTCATGAGCAAAAAGGCAGTCTAATGCTCTTCAGTTGCCATCTTGAAAATTCTCTTCTTTCTTTTTTTGATGGTACTGTGGTTTGAACTCAGCGCTTCATAATTCCTACTCAGGCACTCTACTGCTTGAGCCATACCTCTAGCTCTTTTTGTTCTTGTTATTCTGGAAATAGGGTCTTGCTTTTTGCTTAGGCTGACCTTTACCATGATCCTACTATTTTATGCTTCTGCCAGTCACTGGGATGACAAGCACAAGCCACCATGCCCAGCTTTTTCTGTTAAGATGGGGTCTTGCAAACTTTTTTGCCTGGGCTGGCCTGGAACTACGACTCTTCCCAATCTCAGCCTCCCAAGTAGCTAGAATTATAGCTGGAGCCACAGTGCATGGTGTCATCTTAAATTCTGAACTCTCTTGATGTACTATTTTGTCTTATAATGAAAGCCAAGGGAAAAACAAAGGAGGCATATGCACTTGGAGCCTCAACGCAGGTATGGATCCACCACTTAAGCCTTCATTCCCCCTTATCCCCCAGCAGGTTTTCCTGAGTTCTATGCCATTTTAACTTCTACCTCATGTTTATGCCTTGCAACTACTGCTGTCCTGGCCAGGGTCTGAGTTCCATGGAGTTTGTGCGGGAGGCTGCAGCTCCAGAAGGGATCTGGGTGCAGGTGTTTGGAGAGTCAGATATGGATGCTTTAGGATGGCAGTGCTATGATGTGTTTTAGAGCGGGGAAAGCTACTTGCTGAGATACCTCACCTACCCATTATCCAGATACCAATGTGTGGACTTTGCAATCTTTTGGATATGTGTGTCTCGTGCTTTAACTTCCATATTTTTTAAAAGATTTTGACCGATTTCCTTATTTACCTTTAAACATAGTGAGAATTTTTGAAATCCGAAATAAAGGTGGGTTTCTTTAGGCAAAATTACTTGTGCTTTTTTGAGGCACCTAGACGTGATACCTATCTATATTATATCAGTGTTTTTCAAGGAGTGTAGCATTAGTATTTTGAGTGGGAAATTTCATTATGGACAATTTGTATCCCTGTTCCTACCTGTAAATTCCTATTGTATCCCCAATAACTAGGTGAACCTCCAAACATTTCTAGATACCTCTTGTGTCATGTGGTGTCCCCAATGGATGAAAATCCTTTTTCAAAATTAAAATTTTTGCTTGAGGCTGTTGGGTCCCAGCAGGAGTTTGAATCAGGGCTTTACACCCTCAGGAGCTAGCTTAGAGTTTCCAAGTGGTCAGGGGCTTTCTCTCTGAAATCTGCTCAGACTAGGGGTTGAGACAGTTGATCCGCCCTGCAATTCCCTGAGTCTGGAGGTAAAGTATTAATTTCTTAATTTTCCCTATATTAGGTGATACCTCTTTGGGATCTCATCTTCTTCTGGACCATCATCACCTACTGCATTCACATCCCACTTGGTGAAAACCCTGGGCATCATATCCTCTTTCCTATAACCTCTATGACCCAGGGCTATGAAAACTCACAACTCAAGTATCTGGTTTGGCAAAAGACTGCACTGTGAAAGCTGATTCTAGTGCTCTGCAGACCTCAGTTCCTGATCTGAGAATTGATTTCTCATTTTTTATGTTTTTTCTGAGATTGCTAGTCATTTTCAGAAGCTAGAGTGCAATAGTAGTCTAACTTACTACATACAAACCTTTTAAAGGAATCAGTAGTCACAAATCTTTTAGCTTGATTAAGAAACAATGTTATAAAATATACAGCAGTGTCTTCATGATAAAAGCAAGGAGAAAACATAGGATTTGTTAGTAGTGTGTCATAGTGCAACCATCAGAGTGTTGAAGCCAGATAAATTTAGGCTTTTATCTCTGTTGCAACATCTACCTTGTCTGTGATCCTGAGTAAGTTTTTGATTATCTTTTTTTTTTTCGAAGTAATTATCAAAAGATATTTAATGTTCCCCTTTTAAAATTATTTCTATTTTTATATGGAGTTACAAAATTTAGAAATGAAGTTTGTGATATGAACATTCTTCCTTTTCTATTGTTTTTTCTTTTTTTTGCTTTACTTATTTCTTTATTTTTTTTTATTGTTTTATTATTCATATGTGCATATAATGCTTGGGTCATTTCTCCCCCCTACCCCCACCCCCTCCCTTACCACCCACTCCGCCCCCTCCCTCTGCCCCCCACTCCCTCAATACCCAGCAGAAACTATTTTTCCCTTATCTCTAATTTTGTTGAAGAGAGAGTATAAGCAATAATAGGAAGGAACAAGGGTTTTTGCTAGTTGAGATAAGGATAGCTATATAGGGAGTTGACTCACATTAATTTCCTGTGCGTGTGTGTTACCTTCTAGGTTAATTCTTTTTGATCTAACCTTTTCTCTAGTTCCTGGTCCCCTTTTCCTATTGGCCTCAGTTGCTTTTAAGGTATCTGCTTTAGTTTCTCTGCGTTAAGGGCAACAAATGCTAGCTAATTTTTTAGGTGTCTTACCTATCCTCACACCTCCCTTGTGTGCTCTCGCTTTTATCATGTGTTGATTATCTTTTAACCTCAGTTTCTTCCTTCAGAAAATTGAGCAAAATTAACACCTGTTTTTCATATTGGTTGAGAGGAGTAGCTTCTCAGGAAGCAGAGATCAGGAGGATCATGGTTCGAAGCCAGCTCAGGCAAATAGTTTGGGAGACCCTATCTCAAAAAACCCCTTCACAAAAAAAGGCTAGTGGAGTGGTTCCAGATGTAGGCCCTGAGTTCAAGCCCTGGTACTGCAAAAAGGGGATAGTCTGTAGCACTACGTTCATTGCCTTCACTTCCTTTCTACTTCAGTTATCAGGGCTTCCCAAATTCTCTTAATTTTTCCTTTCCTTAAAAATTCTTATTCTTTAATTTTTGCAGTGGATCCATCAATGCTATCTGAACACAACTAGGTGACAGATTAAATTTTAATTAAATTTGCAAGTACAAGCTCTGTTAGGGAGTTAGGGCATATCCTCAAAGATAGAAGTCAGGATCTCTTGAAAGAAGCCCTAGTTGCAAATTCACAGAGCACTTGCCATATTCCAAGTTCTCAACTTAGCTCTTCAGATTTCTGTGACAATGGATACCATTATCTATCTAAGAAAATAGACAGGCACCTAAGAATAGAACCAGAGATAATGCTACCAGAGATATCTTTTATGATCATGAAACTATGCAAAAAACCAGACAAACCCAGTTTGAGTCTATGTGCCCACAGTAGGGGGAGTTCAGGAGGGCAGAAATTGGATTTCTGTTGGTAAGAAATGGAGTACTGGTTGGATAGGGTGAATATACACACAACTCTTGGTTTCAGTTGTGTTTGTGATGGGTTATTGGGAACAATTAAAAAATTTCCAGTGCAGTCACACAAAATGGACATCTAGCTTCAATGAATTATCTAACTGGAGTGGAGGGGGCAAACATTGTGGTGATTCTAACTAATGATTCCACCAAAGACCCATGTGACTTTGTATGGAGCAGAGGTTCTCAACTGGGAATGTGTTTTGCCAAGGGGGCAATTGGAAATACATGGAGACAGTTTTGATTGTAATTGAAAGGAAGCTGCTACTGTCACTAATGGGTGGAGGCCAGGGATGCTGGCTAAACATCCTTCAGTGCATAGGATAGCCCACCCCACCCCACCCCACCCCACCCCACCTCACCTCCTAACAAAGAATTATTCAGGTTAAAATGTCAATTATGCTGAGGCTGAGAAATGTTGCAGATTATCAAGCCACCAAAGAGTATTAGACAGCAGCTGCAAGTCCTTCTGATGTCACATGAAGTCTCTACCAAATTGGGTTGGTTAGAAGAGAATCACAAAGAAGCTGATTTAGATTCAAAGGAAAGGACTCAGACTCCACCTTGTGATGGACTCGCCAGATCACACAATACTAGAGCATATGGATGGGATATTTTTGGAAAATACAATTTACCACAACAGGGATGAAAGCATAAAATCAATATCAATATCTTGTATGGAGAGAGGGAGGGAGAAACATTTAATGGCAGAAAGGTCAAATTTGTGAATATCCATAAAATACAGATGAGGAAAAGAGATAGGTTTGGTCAATGTGCTTCAAAGAGGAAAGACTTTTAACAGAAAAACTGAGAGGCAAAACTGCCTCTCCACCATCTCTGGTCCAAGTGACAAATGACAAATGAATGACAGACAGAACCACTGAGTTGGGGTGGACCCTAATGCAACAAGCTTTATGGTCTTTACTGATGCTGAGGGCACTGAGCCAAGGCCAACAACATTTTCACCAGAGATATTGACTCTCTGAACACATGACACCTGTGGAGAGGACAGAGAATAGTTTGTTGGCATTTACTCACTTTTTTGTCTTCCTCCTCCTAGGTTAGGACTCGGGTGTGAAGCCTGGCCTTTGGCAGAGAACACACTGAGTGAAACTCAGAACTGTGCTCAGGGTTGCCCTCATCTTCTAACCAGGCCATTCACACAGCAACCAAATCTCTGAGCCTGAGTTGTCCCTTCTAGTAGTGGTAGTCTTTCCCAGGAGGATCCTTGGTTTGTTAGGTACAGATCACTAGAATTAGGTTTGTAGCTCTATTATGATTATGTAAAAAAAATTTTTATATAAAAATATTTGAACAAGTTGCATTTAAAAATTAAGAAATTCACATAATATGGGGAAAACGTCCTTGCTTCTTTTAAAGCACAGGAAAATCTGGAAGTACTGGCCCTACACTCATTTTTTTTTGGACAGTACTGGAGTTTGAACTCAGGGCTTTATGCTTATTAGGTAAGCACTCTTCCACTTGAGTCTTGTTGTCAGCCCTTTTTGCTTTAATTGCTTTTTAAATAGGGTCTCCTATTTTTGCCTGGGACCACCATTGGATTAAGAAGAGCCTTCCGCTTATGCCTCCCACATAACTGGATTGTAGGCATGGGTGACCACCCCGGCTTACTGTTTGAGATGGGGAGGGGTATCTCACTAATTGGTTGCGATGGAAGTCTTCCTGCTTTTTACCCAGAGGTCCTCCTGAGTAGCTGGGATTACAGATACAAAATACTGTGCCTGGCCTCAACCCTACTGTCTTGTTTTTTCTTTCCTTTATTTCAACTCTACAATCTTAATGACAAAAGTTGTCTGGAACTGGACAGCCTCTACAGTGAGGGACACATTGTCACTAAAAATGTTTGTGAAATACTACAAGGGAGATTCCCTAGCTTAGTGATAACAGTCTCACATTGGTATATGAAAGTTTGAGAAGCGATAAATAGTACTGTATTATTATACAATATAATACATACTGCACTGTATAATAATAACATGTACAGTTATACTTTAAAATAATATTGCTGTAACAGTATATTAAAGATCATCATAATAATATTATTTAGTTTTATTTAATGTGACACTGTCCAATTGGCAAGAAAACTCTTTCTTTAAGAAAATATACTTTGAGGTATGTGGAAGAAAAATCCAAACAGATCCCCATCATGGCCAGAGTTCTATACCTATGCACAGATTCTTGAGTCTAGAATCACTGATACAAGATTTTTTGCAAAAATGCCTACAATTAAGCTCCTTGAGGCTGTTTCCTTATTTAGTCTTTTTCTACAGTGACTTTGGCCTTGGCTTGATGACTAGCTTTGGCTAGGAGAGCAATAACAAATATACCATAAGCACAGACTTTAGATTCTTCATGCACTAGGGCTTGCCTTCACTTGCTGGACTTAAATGTCTAAGAATTTCATTTGAATAGGCCAGGTCTAGGCTGTTACAGAGGCCATTTTGGCTTACAACCCAAGCCAAATGATGAACATGTGAACCTGGAGCCGGCCAGCCCACAGACAACCTTCAAGTAATTGCAAATGTACAAGTGAACCTGGCAACATCACTGGAGTAGGTAAATCTTCCAGCTGAGCCCTGCTCAAATTACCAATGCACAGAATCACAAACAAACAAATGACTGTCACTTTGAGTTACTAAAGTTTTGGATTGTGTGGCTATGGAAAACTGACATACTACTTTCCTTTCTAGGATGTAAGCCCTATGAGGGAAGGAACTTGATCTTGATTACACTGTGGTCTCCAAGCCTAGAATCTGGTCTACAGCAGTCATCAGAGGATATTTGTTGAATGAAAGAGAGTCACCTCTTTATTCTCTGTTCCTGGGATAAGACAGGGAATGGGGAGAGAGAGGCAAGAGATGGTTTCAGTTATCCTTCTGCAGATTCTGATTCTGCAGCCATGGATTTAACCACAGAACAAAAGTATGTGGAAAAAGCTGCATCTCCACTGAACATGTGCAGACATCTTTTTCCTGACATTATTACCTTAACATTTTAGTATAGCAACTGTTTACATAGCATTTACCCTGTGTCAGGTATTATAAATAATCTAGAGATTACTTACAATATATAGAAGCAGGTGCACAGGTCATATGTAAGTACTGTGCCATTTTATACTGCATGAGAAGCTTGGGTAGCCACAGATTTTGGAATCTGTGGCTTACATCTTTCTATCCCTTAGCATCCATGGGGTTGGTTTCATGGATGCTAAGGGATGACTATTCTCTTAGGAGAAATGAGGAGGTGATAACATGCAACCATCAGAAGTAAACAGACCTTTACATTCTTTTGGAAGAGTTGAAAATTTCAGGGGAGGAGGAAATAGAAAGATGTAAGTCAAAGGGTACAAAATTGTACTTATGTAGAATGAATAAGAAGTCTAGAGCCTGTGTACAATGTGAAACTATAGTTAATAGTATTGTTTTAAGCACTAGTAGTTTGTCCAAAAGAGCATGAATAAAAGAGAAAAAGAAACAAAAGTAACACCTATATGAGATAATACATTTGTAAATTTGTTATAGTAATCACTTCACTATATATATGTATATCAAAACATCAGAATAACTCAAATATATATAATTTTTTAAAACTGAAAACTTTCAAACAACACAAAAATAGAATAATTTGATAAACTCCTTTTGAAGTTGAATTCCCATTTCGATAATAATAATTTATTGCCAGTAATGTTTCATCTTTTCTGAACAGAAAGAAATTTCCAAATATGTGAACACAGGCACTGTTACGGTTTGGGTATGCAACCGTAACGAGCCTCCAGAAGGCTCGTGCGTTAAAGTCTTGGCTCCTAATGCAGTGGTGTTAAGATGTGGAGCTTTTTGGAAGTGATTGGTCATGAGGACTCTGATTTCATCAATCAATTAATCCAGTGATGGATTCATAATGTGATAGCATTATTGGGAGGTAGGTGGTAGAAATTAGGAGTTAGGGCCTAGTTGGAGGAAGTAGGTCACTGGGGTGTCCTGGACAGACATATCTTGTCTCTGGCCCTTCTTTCTCCCTCTCTCTCTCTCTCTCTCTCTCTCTCTCTCTCTCTCTCTCTCTCTCTCTTTCTCTCTCTCTCCCCACTTCTAGCCATGATGAGGTCAGGGCCTCTTCTTCACTACACCCTCTCTGCCATGAGGCTCTGCCTTACCACAGGCCCCCACTGATGGGGCCAAGTGACCATGGACTAAAATGTCTGAAACTGGGAGCTAAAACAAATCTTTCTTCCCCTTTGAAGTGCTTTTCTCAGGTATTTGTCACAATGACAAGAAGGTAACAGAGTCACCCTATTAGATATGAGGCATATATGTCTTTTTTAAAATTCAACTGATTCTTAGTCTATTAGAAAGAACAGTGACTCAAAGTACTTTTAATTTTTCCTGAATATAGTACTGCAAATGAAGCAGCCACTTTTACTCATAAAACTCCAATTCTTACAAAATCTTGGCATGTTATTTTGAAGACTGCTATAGATTAACTGTATATTATGAGCTCAGACCAGCAGTCTTCATTAAAAATCCTACTTGAATGAAAAAAAATGCAATTCAATTTAACTGGTAAAGAAGATAAATGAAAGAAAATACAAAATTAAAATCATGATAATTATTATGTGAAATAATAAAATCAGGCGAATTTACTTTGGAGCAAAGATCAAAAGCCTGAAATTTTGTGAAGAAGCCAAAAAATGTTCTATATATACATTGCTAGTTTCCACATATGTAGAGATGGGGGCTACATCCTCTTGACAGGTTCTTTTAATGCAATCATTCGTGCTCTGAATCAATTTAAGTTCAAAGAACAGTTGCTCATTGACCCTTCACTTCTCAAAGCTATTTTACTCCCAAGTATTTTACTCTTTAAGATACCTTTTGTAAATAATTTTGCTTCCATTTTTAAATAGTCTTTTTAGTTTATAAAACTACTTGAGAATTTAAGAGTCAAAATCTATGAGAAAATCACATTATTTTTTATTCAATCTATACTGTTAAAATTTATAAGCAGCCTGTCATGGTGGCATGCACCTATAATCCCAGCACTTAGGAGACTGAAACAGGAAGCTACAGAGTTCAAGTTCTAGACTACATAGCAAGACCCCTCTCAAAAAAAAGCAAAGCAAAACTTCAAAAGTACAAGCAAAACAGTTGAAACAACATCTATATGTGAAAATGGTCAATTGTATCAAGGCAAACTCATTTGAACTTTAATTGCATTTTTGAAATTACACAAATGGTCAAATAGCAAATGTCACTAGAGGACATACTGTAAATATAGCTTTGTATGATATACACTGGCCCCCAGTGTTTTTTCCAAGCGCCTACAATGTACTTCATTCTTACATACTTTTGGAGATATTCAACGAACACACAAGCCTTTACTCAGGTGCCTCTTTTTTATTTCTCTCAGGTGATAGCAGGATATGAGCATAACACCTGGTGCCCTTTTCCTCTACTCCCCTCTATTTCTAATGTGACTTAGCAGTAGAACAACTGTAGTTATCTCTTGTTTTAGATGCTGCACAGATTTCATTGCTTGATACACTCTAATTTATTTCATCATTTCCCTACTAACAGACATTTAGGCTGTTTTTGATCTTTTAGTAATGGAGAAAATGTTGAAATTAATATCCCTGTACACTGTCTTTAAGCTCACGTATGTGTATCTGTGGGGTGGACTCCACAAGTGCAACTAGAAAGGCAATATATACGTTCAAATTTATAATATAGTGACAACTTTTATAGAGGCTATGTAAAAATTATATGTAAAAATAATATCACTGCTTTTCTCCAAACTCTTGCATATTCAGTGTGTTTCAGAATTTTGCCAATTTGAAAGATAAATGCTATTTTGTTGTAGTCTCAGTTTGAGAATCTCTTATTTTATTTTTTCGTAGGTATAAAATTTCTTGTTTACTTTTCTGTGAACTATTTATTTATGACATTTACCTATGTATATAAAATTATTTATTTCCCATTGATAATTTTAAAAAATGAATAATGTTTATAATAAGTGTAGAGGAAGAAAAATATCTTTTCCTTCTACCCATTTAAGTTCATTGGCTAAGACCCTGTAAATTAGGCTGATATAAGACAGATTAATAAGAGAAAAACAAATCAGTTTACTTAATAAAATTTCACAAGCTATGGAAGCCTTCATAAGAAAAGACATGAAGAAATGGTTAAACCTAAATGTTTTTATACTAGATTTGATGAAGAATGAGAGGTCATAAAAAACATAATGGAGCAAAATGGCATGAGCTGAGAGTAGTGAATGGAAAAACCTAGTATGATCTGTTCGTTATGATTCCTCCTGATGTCCCTCTGTCTTTGGAAGAAAGGATGTCTCTTTCTTAACGTGAGTAAGGATGACACCTCCCGCCTGACAGTCTTGTGACCTGCTTCATGGGCAAGTCAGAGAATCCTTTCTGGGCCAGATATCTCAAGTTCCATCAACTTGAAATAGTCAATATGCCAAGGTGTCATATTTTGGGATAGCATGTTTCTAACGCCATCATAAGCATTATATATTCATGGAATTTAAGTTAACCTGTCTGTGACTATTGCCTTTGTCTTGCGGTTTGCTTTTTTTGTCAATTGTCTTTACTTACATCACTGTAGCATTTTTAAGTATTTTTTAAAAATTTTGTAAGCAAGATATTCTACTTTTAAAACTTCCTATTTGGGAATCAACATGTGAGTGTATATTCTTTGTTCTGAGAATTCAGATTAAATCCATATTTAAAAAAAGCTGTTTGCTAGGGACCATGCACAACAATGTACTTTCAAGGGCAAATCTGGGAAGATTCTAGTTGCAACCAGATAGACAGTGAAAATACTGAAGTGAACTTTATCCTTAAGACAGTTCGAAATGATTTCGAATGTTAGATGAGAAAGAACATAGTACTTCAAATACAGGAAAAGAGTCTACGTTAAAAAATTTGTTATAGAAAACTGAGCTAAACTTGGGAAGTACATACTGCCATGCTCAATAAAATTTAAGAATAAGTGAATTCGTGAAATAAGATGTCAGTGATGGAATGAGAATTTTAGTCCTGCATGAATAGGGTACATCAGATATGTAGGTAAGAAATGAAAAGATAACCAGATGAGATAAGTTAGAGTGAAAACAATATGAAGGTTAAAGTGTAGCATTCAAATTGTCATTGAAATACCAGTTTACAAAACTAACCATTGTTAAATAAAAGACAATCATGAATTTCTCATATTGCACAGGGACAGGATAAAAATAAGATGAAGTTGAGAAAAAAGAAATTAAGATGGAGAGCTGCTGACCTTGAAACAGGCACTAGAAAAAAATGGAACTGATGCAATAATGAGAACATTGTAGAATTCAAATTTCTTAGCTGGAAGTGACAATAAACAACTCTGGTTAATTTAATCAGAAAAGGAATTAACTTAGAAACATTTATTAGATCACAGTAGCTCCAAGAAAGTCCCAGGATCAGGCTTGGAGAAGGGGTGCATGAACCATGTAGATAATCAGCCATGAATATACACAGAATTGCATATCAGATCTGAATGCTTCCACTGTACTGCTGCATCTTGGTATTTGGATATTGCTGCCACCATGTTCCTTTCCATATGTAGCTTTTGTTTTAAAGCCTACTGTGGTAGATCCAAGTGGACAAGTGTAGATGCAGCACCAGAATCCCAGCTACCAGGAAGGTGATGGAAGGGTGGCACCTGCCATTTCCACTTTCTTTGGCAAGGATTTTCTAAACATGGAAAATCCTTGAGTGTAGGCTAGACCTGTGAATTACTTTTAACAAACCACATAGTAAAAGTGATGACATGCCACTTCCAAAATGGGATTATGAAAGACTGATTTCCTCTTTGCTGGAGTCTGTATCTCCTTGGTTCTTCTAATTTGCTCATCGTATGAGGTAGGCTGCCATGTTGAGCTGCCCATGTGGCAAGGAACTGGAGGAGCCTCAGGCCCACAGCCAGAGTGGCTCTGAGGCACTTGGTTCAAATTTCTGTGTAAAACAACCACATGAGTGAGCTCAGAAACAGACCCTTGCCCAGCAGAGCTTTGAAATGAATGCAGTCCTGCCTGACACCTAATTGCAGACTGGGAGGCTCCAAGCCAGAGGCACTCAACTGAACCATGCCCAGATTCCTGACCCACTAAAAAGGTGAGACTATCTATGAAGTCGCTTCGACCCACTAAGTTTTAAAGAATTTGTTGCATAGCAATAGATAGCTCATTTAAAGCACTACCAAACTATTCCTTAATGATTCTCGGGTCACAGAATCACATGGCTAGAGGAACTTAAAAAATCATTCAGTTCAGTGTTTTTGGCTCATATTTAAATTGACTTTCTTGAAAAACTTTTGCTTTTCACTTAATCCTTAGCTTGTGAGACAATGTAACTTCTGTGAGAAGGCATTTAATACATATGGGTTGAATTAATTTAAAAGATTTAACCAAGATTTTTTAGACAAGATTTCATCAAAATTAAAACCATCAACTGTTTAGTAAAAAATTGTATAAGATATAGGAAAACATCAAAGTAGTTTTTTTTTTCTTACACTAACTCTCAATACAGACCAATGTGGCCACCAAAACGTGTGTGTAGATTTCTCTTCACAGACAATAATTTCTCTGACACCAGATTCTGTGATGGACACTATCTGGGAGTCCCTTTAATTAACTTGATTCTGACACTGTCTATCTACCTAAATAAAAATAAAGTATAGAGGTGGCTTTCATTATGTCTTCAGTGGTATAGTTTCTAATGCTTTGATGATAATCACCAGGAAAGCTGGATACATTGGAAAGCCTTCTATTTGGAGTTCCTGGAGAGAAGCAAGCTTAATGAGTTGGATTTCTGCCAAGGAAAAGAAATGAGGGGCTAATGTCCCAGAGAGAAGGAAGAAGATGGAAACTAGTAGATAAAATATTTCCCCTTTCTAGGCTTTTCTCCCCTTTCCTTACACCCTGCAAAACCATCTGAGGTGTAATTTACATATCTCCTCTAAGTGTGCCATTGGCCAGAGCCAGGCCATTTACAATCAGCCATCTCAATAGCACATGGTATACCAACTCTCTCACTCCCCTGCCTCACCCTTCTTGCACCTCTTATCTACTTCTTGGAATGGCAATTCTTAATAATAAAAAAAAAAGCTCATAAGCCCTCTGCCTGAGGCATTCCTTAGTATTGAAACAAAATTCAAAATAAATGAACAGAAACTAAAACATTTTTAAGGCACCAGCAATAGCTAATTAGGAAACATAATGGAAGAAGCACCCCATAAGTTTTATTATGTTGTGTTTTCATTATCAGTTCAAAATATTTTCTAATTTCTTCTTCTGAACTATGGTTTAATATATGTGCAGGGCTTAAAAGGTACATGGTAAATACAATATAAGTGCTAGCCTTTATTATTGGCTAGCATAAGGATAAATATACACACTCCTATACGCACACATAAGTATATAAGGTCACAAGTAAAAGATAACTTCTGCAATATTATGATAGCCAGCATAAGAACAACAGCTAGCATTTGGGGATTATCTTCTGAATGACGTGTGCTATGGTGTATGACTATTATCTACCTTTTACAAATGAGGAAACTGAGGCATAGTAATTTGTCTGGATCATCTTATCAGTCAGTGATGGAGCCTGAGTTTGAACCTAGGCAATCTTACTACATGAAGAGCTGAGAAAGAAATCAAGACAACCATTCCATTCACAATAGCCTCAAAAAACTTAAACCCCTAGGAATAAACCTAACAAAGAAGTAAAAGACTTTTACAATGAAAACTATAAACTGATCCAGTTTAGATAATGAAGAGCATAGTCATAACCTCCCTTTCTCAAGCCCTATTACATTAAAAAAAAACAGCTAAGAAAATCCATAAGATATTAGAAAGCTATAGAGATGCCACTGCTGTAATAAAAACGGAGATTCTGTAACATATAAAGCAGTTGGAGCCAGATGCCATGGCTCATAAACCTAGTCACTAGGGAGTCCAGATCAAGAGGATCACAATCCAAGGCCAGCCTGGGCAAGATCCCCACCTCAACCAGTGGCTGAGCTGCAGAGGTCACTCAAGCTAAGTGAAAATAGGAGGATCATGTTTCAGGCCAGTATACACATAAAGCAAGACCCTAGCTCAAAAATAACCAATGCAGAAAAAGGCTGGTAGAATGGCTCAAGTGGTAAAGCACCTGCCTAGAAAGTACGCCCCAAGTTCAAACCCCAGTACCTTCAATAAATAAATAAATGAATAAATAAAGCAGTTAGTAACAGACTAATAGAAAATTCTATAAGAGCTGAGAACTTACAACAGCACCACACTGTAACTTGAGGTCTCAAAAGTTATAGTTCTCCACAAGAATCATCAGAACTGGTGGCTCTGGGAGAAAGCACGAGCTATGTGGTCTTCCAGACACTACAGAGACTGGAAAGTATTGTACCCTCCTGAGCACCTGGAGAAAAGTTGGTTCTGGACTTGGTTTCCAGGATGCCAGTGTAAAGTGACCGTCTGAGCCAAGGAGGTCCTGGGGGTGAATCCTGGGCTAGAGCTGTAAGGCTATAAAGATCCCAAGACGCCAGGCTCTGTGTACTCCCCTCTCCATCCACAGTATCTGCCACGGGAATAGTGACATCGAAGCCATTGTCCCAGTCATCCTCTCAGTGGTGATAAAACACGATGTATGACCAGGGACGAGAGCAGGAGTAACAGCTGGAGGAAAGTGTTAAACTAAACACGGTCATCCCAACTCAAATTGCTATAGGCAAGAAACAGAATGAACTTTATACTAAATTACATATTATATATGAATGTATATATTATTGTTAATATTACCATCATGTTATTTAATTAAGACTATAACAATTATATTTATACAAAATTAAGTTTATACATCACATGGAATTATACACTGAATAATTCATGTTAATATTATAAATATTAATAATTATAAAATTATGCTAAACTATCATCTCTGCATAAAGAAAAATTAAATTTAAAGAGAATAGTAATTAAATGAGCATAATAATAATTGGTATATTTAGAGAGCTTCAACAAGTAGCTAAATAAATAGAAATCCAACAGATGTATGGGGAGATTTTATTCCCACACAATCTCCCATCCAAGTACAAACCAGGCCTGACCCTGCTTAGCATCTGAGAGATGATACAGAGTGCTTTCAGGATGGTATGGCTGTAGAAATATGGGGAAATTTTAATATGTAGGTTAGAAATCAACACATCAACTAAAAAAAAATGAAGTAAGACCACAGACAACTACAAATATTGGCGAGAATGTGGGGGAAAAAGGAACCCTCACACACTGCTGGTGGGAATGTAAATTAGTACACCACTATGGAAAACAATATGTAGGCTCCTGAAAAAGCTAAAAATAGAACTTCCATAAGAGCCAGCAATTCTACTCTTAGGGATAAACCTAAAGGAATGTAAATCAGGCTACAATAAAGACACCTGCACATTCATGTTTATTGCAGCATTATTCATAATAGCTAAGCTATGGAAACAGCCAAGATGCCCCACTACCAACGAATGGATTAAGCAAGTATGGTATTTATATACAACGGGATTTTATATTCAGCCACAAAGAAGAATGAAATTTTGTCTTTTTCTGATAAGTGGATGAAACTGGGGAACATCATCTTAAGTGAAGTTAGGCAGGTTCAGAAAGCCAAAGGCTGCATGTTTTCTCTAACATGTGGAATATAGACTCAATACAAATACAAGCAATATTATGAAAGACAGATCACGCTAAGAGGGGGGTCACATATGAGAGATGGAGGGTCAAAGAAGGAAGTTGAGAAGGTTAACATGGTTGATGTACTTCCTATATAGGAATGAATATAGAATTTTTAAAGCTGTTGAAATCATCATAAGAAGGGGACTAAGGTAGAAAGGAGAAAAATAGAGGAGATGAAGAAATTCAGGTTTTAATCCATCTATCCATGGAAATGTCACAAGGAAACCAATGTATAGCTATCTTAAACAAACATTTTTTTTTTTTACAAAAATGGAAAATAAGAGGGTTGAATAGGACCTGTCTGGGGATTAGCACCAGTGAGAGGTGGGAGGATATGGGAAGAGGGTGTGGAAGGGTGAATATGGTTCAAATATTGTGTACACATGTATGTAAATGGAAAAATGAGACCTGTTGAAAGTATTCCAGGAATAGTTTCCTCCCTCCCGGAGGGAGGGAAGAGAATGATGGAGAGGTTAATTCAACTATAAATATTGTAATAACTTTTGTAAATACCACAATGTCCTCCCAGCACAACAATAATAAGAAATTTTAAAAAGAGCAACACATATGGCCTCATACTAAACAACACAAGAATATGCAGCGTTTTCAAACATCCATGAAAAATCCCTGGTGATATATGAACAGAAAACATAGTCCATGTAGAAACCTTGTTCACAGCCTCTGTGCTTAATGAATGATACCTTTAGGAGGTTGTTGTCTCATCTTCTCTGTGTGTAGACCAGAGTATATTGCTAGGTCATCTGATGATTCATTTGTATTTCTAGTTTCTCTAGGAACCTCCATGCAGTTTTCCATAATGCTCACCAATAATGAATTAGGGCTCCCTTTTCTCTGCATCCTTGCAAATACTTGCTATTTCTTGTCTTTCGGTAGTGCCCATCCTAACTAGTGTGCAACTTTATATTTTCTAAGAAAATATAAATTATTAATATGACTTAAGATGAGATTTCAAAAACTTAAATGATTGAGATTCAATTGTAAGATAGAACCTCACAAAGAGAAATACCAACCTCAGTGATTATTTGATTTGTGTAAATTAAAACAAGAAAGGTCTAGTCACATGTGTTGTCTGCCTACATTAGATTTCAAAATTTCAATAATTGCTGCACTGTAGCTTTAATAATTAGTATCAAACATAGATACAGTGCCCCTCAAAAAATACCCAAAATTTAAAAAGATAATTCAGAAGATGTAAATAGGCTGTTCACAGGAAAGGGGAAAAAATGAACAATCACAGATGGAACTGAAGTCATACCAGAAATGCAGCACTTCCAGTAAAATAGTGCACCCTGGAAATGAGCAAACAGCAGTGTAGAAAGGCTGTGGTCTTCTGAATGTGCCCTCCCCTAAATTCATAATTGAAACCTAATGGCCAATATAGTATCAGAGGGTGGATGGGTTAGGACCTTCATCAGTGGGCTTGAAGGCAAGGATTTGCCATGGGAAGACCCCTGGATAGAGCCATCTGTGAACAGACGCTGAACCTACATGTGCCTGATCTTGAACTTCTGGGCCACCTCAAATATATTTCTGGTTTTTATCAATTGTCTATTTCAAGTGTTTGACTACAGCAGCACAGATGGACTGTGATAGTTGCTCTTTGACTTCTCCCCTTGTTCTCCACAGTTTTCACTGGCCATAAAAGAATGCTCTGGACTTTATATAAATGAATGAAAATAGAATAATAAATCTCATTAGAGTTTTTTTAAAAAGAGTGGGAGGATAAAAAAGAATAATAGAGGGGATGAATTTGATCAAAGTACATTATATAATGTATTGGACTATCACAATGAAAACCCTTTGTGTAATTAATCTATGTTTTAAAAAAAGAGTTATCTGACCAATGTTTCCAGAAAGTAGATTGTAAGACACTCATTCCAGAAGAGTCCTGCCTGATACACAAAAAAAGGGTAGTGTCACTACAGAGAGGCCAGGAAGAATCTGAATGATCAGGCCTTCTAAGTTTCTCCAAATCCATTACTATTTGATGTATCTTTTTACTCTCCAATCATACTTCCAGAAAGCAGTCTGTGACAATATAGGGTTTCTCTTGTTAACCAGTCTTTTGTTATGGGGAGGCAGCCATGAGCCTTCTAAGGGGTAAGGAAAAGATACTACTTTTTCCTCCCCTACAGAAAGTAGCACAAATTTACTGATCACCAGGATTGTGCAAATTAAAACAAGAGGACTAGCTTGTTAAATGTTCTCCCTGTCCACATTAGATTTCAAAAATTCAAAAGATTGGTTATGTCTTGTTTTGGTGAAAGTGTAGAGGAAAATATATGTGAAAGATAAATTAATACACCAGTCTGCAATGGAAGTGGGCAGCAGCTATCAAAATTTAAGCTACCTTTTGTTTTAGATTTCCACTTTTAGAAGCCTTTTGGACAGGCCAGGCACAATAGCTCATGCCTATAATCCCATTACTTGGAAGGCAGAGATGGAATGATTGTGGTTTGTGGCTGTCCCAAGGAAAGAGTTAGTGAAACCCTCCTTCAAAGAACGAGACAGGTGTGGAGGTTCATATTTGTAATCTCAGCGATGTGAAAGGCAGAGGTAGGAAGATCATGGTCTGAGGCCAGCCCTGGCCATAAGGCATAAGACTATATCTGAAAAATAACTGCAGCTAAAAAGAGTGGGGGGCATGGCTCAAGTAGTAGAGAGCTTGCCTAGAAAGTGTAAGGCCCTGAATTCAAGCCTCAGAACAACCAATTAAAAAAAAAACAAAAACATCCAGAAACTTTTTGTATGGAAATGGTTAAACAAAGTAGAACCATCCAATAAGAAAAAGTAGACAGAAAGCCATTGCTTCTCTCTAGATCTTGAAGTATTTCCTGTATTTTTCTTCTAGTAGTTTCATATCTTATGTTAAGGCCTTTGATCCATTTTTCATTTGATTTTTATGCAATGTGATAGAGAGTGAACTACTTTCAGGTTTCCTCACATTGATATTCAGTTTTCCCGGAACCACCTGTAAAGAAGCTTTTATCCAGTGTATGTTTCTTTGGCACCTTTGTCAAGAACCAGATGGTTGCAGCTGTATCAACTTAGGTCCGGATCTTCTGTACCATCCATTGGCCTATGTGCCTGTTTTTGTGCCAGTACCATGCTGTTTTTATTACTGTGACTCTAGTATGAGTCACATGTACTCATGTAGTATGAGTAGCTGAGATCAGGTTTTGTGATAATGCCAGCATTGCTCTTTTTGCTCAGGATTGCCTCAGCTATTGGGGTCTTTTTTGTTTCCATATGAAAATGACTGGACAAATTTACAGTAACACCAGCAGTGCATAAACACTACCCCCTACTCACCAACATTTGTTTTCATTTTCTTGTTGGTGGCCTTTCTGACTGGGGTGAGATGGAATCTCAATGTAGCTTTGATTAGCCTTTCTCTGATGTCTAATGGTCCTGAATGGGCTGGTAGAGAGGTTCAAGTGGTAGAGTGCCTGCCTAGCAAGTGTGAGGCCCTGAGTTCAAACCCCAGTACCACACACACACAAAAGAAAAGAAGAAAGATGCTAACCAATTTTTCATGCATTTATCTGCCATTTGTACTTCTTCATTTGAAAAGTGATTTGAAAAGTGTCTGTTCAGTTTGCCCATACAGTGATTGGATTATTTCCCCTTCCAGAGTTTAAGTTTTTGAGTTCTTTATATATTCTGGATATTAATCCCTGTCAGAGGAAATTCTGGCAAGGCTTTCTTCCATTCTCTAGGCTGTCTCTTTACTCTGTTGATTGCTTCTTTGGCTGTGCAGAAGCTTTTTAATTTAATACAACCCCATTCGTCAATTCCTTCTATTATTATTACATTATGTATGGAAATGTCATAATGAAACCAAATACTAGTACAATTTATATACACTAATAAAGAAGAAACAATGGATACAAACTAAATGGCTAAATAAAGTACATCTGTAACACGGATGAGTCTATAGCTTTAAAATGGATGATACCCAAAGTTTAATTTGGAGAGAGGCACAATGAACTTCAGGTCACCTTTTAGAATGACATTTGGCAATGGTATCAAAAGTCTCAAAAACTTCTGGATCTTACTAACACCATCTTAGCTGTGTGTTTCCTCACAAAATGCTCTGTGAGGCCTTCCAAGTGCCCCTGCCACCGTGTGGGTATTGCCGTAGCCCAGGCTGAGACAGGGGTGAAGCAGAATCTGACATTGAAGAATCAGTCTTGGAGCTGGAGGAACAGGATTCCTCATGGACAGCCACACTCCCAGGTGGCAGTAGCAGCTGAAACTGAAGAAGCAGCAGCCAGTCAAAGGAAGTTGGAGGGAAAAGATGGAAGGAAACAAAGATCACGTCCAAACCAGGTCTTTTAGAGGTTGTAGAGGTTATCACAGTCCCCATCAGGAAACCTAAAACTATCTTTGTCATCCCAAGGCCCAATGTTCCCAGGAGCCCAGCTTCTGATGCTGCCATGGTTTGGGGAAAAGCTAAGATCAAGGACCTGTTTCAGCAAGCACAACTGTGGGCTGCTGAAAATTCAAAGTTCAAGATGAAACTGTCCGAAAACTTCAAGAAAAATCAATTCCAGTTGTACAAGAAGAGAAGGAATAGGATGGTGTTGATGTAAAATAACCACTCTGCTTTAAAGGAAATAAGTAAATAGCTTATTCTGAGTCAAATATGAATGACCATTGGCTAGGCACATGGGTTCATGTTACCCTGAATAATATTCCACATATTATTACATGAACTTTTATAGTCACAGAACTAAAGAAAGCCATCAATCAATGTATTTTCCAATTACATTGCCCAGACTATCCAGTAGATAGGCCATAGCAAGGTGGGGAAAGCCACAGGTTTCAGATGATATCTAACAGAATTCTTTAACTTAGGGTTGGTGAAGGCTAGAAGTTTGCTAAGCTTAGTGATAGGTTCTGAGTAGTTTATTAATCAGAAGAATGTGAGGTCAGATATAAAAGTTAAAGTAATTGGCTATTAAGGAAGCTAAGATAGGCCAAGATGATTTTGGCTATGTGACATTCAACCTTCCATCTCTCCACAATCACAGTGCTCTAGTCAGTCAAGGTCAAGATCTTTAATACAGCTGCAGCTTCCTCAGAGAAGTTCAGTCAACAAAGTCAATGAAATATCTGTGAAAGTTGAGGACATGGAATTGGTTGTGTCATAAACAAATGAGTGAAGAGAAAAAATATTTAATCCCCAAAGAAAAACAGTAATGATACCATAAGTGTTATAGATGGAATTAAAAATGCAGCTTTTGGGGCTCAGAAATTGGTACCTCAAACATTCTGAGAGGCCTGGGATGCTAAATTGGAATCAAGGTCTCTCCAACCTTATTGTGTTCCTCCCATTCCAAGCTTAGGAAGAGGCTCTCTCTGGAGTTCCCTTCCCTGCCCTAATACTGGGCTCACCTAGGAGAACATAATTGCCTTCTACCTCCTCTCTGGAATCTCTATTTTTCTCTTCCCGTCTCTTTTCTTCTCTCTAGGCCTGAACAAATGTCCCTTATGGATAGGAGTGAGTTAAAAATGGGCAAAGTCACTTCCAGTTGACAACTATTGGGTTCAGATGAATTTTAGGATTGTGTTATCATGTTCAATCATGAATTCGTGCTTGAAAGTGAGCAGGCCTTTTATAGTAGAAACCAGGAAATGTTACACTTACTCAATGACCATCCACTTCTATTATTTTCTCTCTGCCAGTGGTACCAAAAGCAATTTTTTAAAGAGTATGGCTAAGATATTTCATGCTATAAGGCTTAAAAGGTAAAACCTGGAAGCCTCAGCCCCACCCTATTCCCACCCTGACTTTCCCTTGGTCTTCAGGAGAAAAGATGTGAAAATGTGAGAGCCAAGTTTACCTCTGAAGACTCCTTTTCCCTCTTTCTCCCTCAGTTCTGGTCTTCCTCCTCCCCACCCCATTCTCTTGGGTCTCAACCACATCTCTTTGAGTTATGTTGGCTGGAAATGGTTTATTTTTTTTCTTTTTCTGGAAGTATTGGGGTTTGGACTCAGGGCCTTACACTTGCTAAGCGGATGCTCTACCCCTGGAACAATGCCCCCAGCTCTTTATGTTTTAGTTATTTTTTAGATAGTGAGTGTTTGTGCCCAGGTCTGGCCTTAGACCATGATCCTCCTACCTCTGCCTTCTACATAGTTAGGATTATAGACACATACCACCACACCTGGTTTATTTTATCGAGATGAGGTTTTAGTAGTAGCCTTTCTAGGAGCTGGGATTATAGGTGTGAGCCACTATACCTAGCTGGGTTGTTTTTTTTAAAAAAAAAAACCCGTATTTTAAAGGCATATTAATCTCTTTGAATTTTAGATTTGTCTTCTGAAACATGAGCCCATTTTTATATACCCTGAGGGGATGGCAATATTTTTCTGTAAAGGGTTATAAAGTAAATATTTTGTTTTGTAGACTACATGCTGTCTGATGCATAGTCTTCTTTGTTAGTATCCTAACTTTTAAAATTTTTTAAATTCTAGTTTGGAGGCTTCAGTACACCCCTGGCATCACCCCCAGGGTGACATTCTGTGTCTGCTCTCAGAATCCTGTGTCCCAGTCCTCAAGGTGTCATAAATAAACTGTATATGTGGTAAAGAGGTATAGGGTTCGGAACACCCTGCCCCTCAATATGGCACCTTGGTATTTGAGCAAACAGTAGAACCAGGATAGTTGCTCTGACTTCCTCCCACCCTTCTCCCTGCAGCAAGTCATAGAAGAATTCTCTGACCTTTCTCTACTGCAGGTCATACAGCCCTTACAAGAGAGATGCCCTCCCTAAGTGTACCTGGAGAAAGGAATGCCCACATCTCTGAAGACATGGAGACACAGAGAATGGTCTGAATGGCCTTGTTAAATTCCTCGTTTACTACCACTAGACCACACCCCCTTTGTCCAATCCTCCTCCACAACTGTCCACCTCTTCTTCAAAGGCCAATAAAAACAGTGCTTCTGGTTGTTTGGGTTCTTACTCTGAAGGCTCCTGTGCTACGCTCAGAGAAAATAAATTCCTTTGTTTTCTCTTGCAAACCTGTTTTATCTTATAGGAATCTTAGCCATGAAACTAGCGATGGGTGAGAAAGGAAATCTCTTCTTCCCAAAAGACCTCATATAAACTTACCTGTTGTCTAGAAAATTATTTTTAATAAATTTAGCTGACATACAGTGTAATAAAAAATGACTGTAGAGTTATATGCATGGGTTGGGATGAAAAATGTTGGTGGTTAGTGTTTTCTACCCTGGGTGAAGAAGAAGCCTTAAAGCTACTTTTTCCATTCTCAGATAATTGTCCCACTGCCATTTCTGTTTACACAGTGTTAGTTTAGTAATTGGAAGGTCTGATACTGGACAGCAATTATAAACTCAAACTTCATTAATCCAAACCATCTTCCACCCCCTTGAGCAGGTTTGTTTCAGAAGGAAATTTTGTGAGGAAAGAGGGAATCCTTGGTTCCTCACCTCTCTCCCTGCTCCTTTCTTCCTGAGGTTCAGTTCCCCCATGACCCAGCCTCAGGCCTAAGTGAAGGTGAGGGGAGCAGAGGAGAGCTGAGCAGAGATGCCCGTTCTCTCTTGTTGGGTCATTTGTCCTTGTGGGGCCTGATGCGTGCTTGGAGCTGTGCTAACCAACAGAGTCATCAGAGCTGATTCCTTCCTACTTTGGGGTTTCTACTTTTGGGGTTCCCTGCCTCTCCTGTTGCTCCCTTGGCCTGTTCAGACATACATCATCAGTTCTGGATGATTCCTGATGATTCTCTTGTTAGCCCATGGCTGTCAGGCAGTTCATGTCCAGATTCTTACAATAAACCTTTCTTGCTCTGTCAAGGGGTCCATCTGGGCAGAAGCCAATGCTCTGTTGTGCGTGGCTCACACGTGCGAGGGAAAAACACTCAGCATCCTTTGACATAAGAGCCAGAGGTGCAGGCAGATGCAAGACAGCTGCATGACCTTGGCTTTAATGCCCCAGTGGTGTTCCTTTGGCTCCCTGGATCTTCTGAACATTAGTAGATTTCAGCTCACCATGGACTTGACATTTATTAAGTGTGAGTCAGTCACCAACTAGTCCTGTGCGTCCTAAATGTAGGCTCTCTTCAAAGCTCTGTTGGAGAGGTTTGGAGTGAGAATGAAGCAGGTTTCCCCTGAAACAGGGATTACGGCAGACTCACAGTTATGATTCTTTCCCCAAGTGTTTACTGAGCAGCTTCTAGGCGTAGTCACTTACTGTTCCAGGGCTGCAGAGGCACAGAGCCCTGAACTAAAGCTCTGTCTCATGATGGCTGCACTTCTAGTGCCAACATCTCTGTATAAAAGAATCTTTTCTCTAATCCTTCCTTTCTCATGATAGGACAGGAATTCCAGAGTTGTAGTGTGAAGGCTGGGAAATTTCCCAGAGAAACTCTGCACATTATCAGGGTGGTAAACGAGCTTCTCTAGTACTTCAGAATTCTGGTTATTGTATTTGTATTCAGGTGGAAATGAGGCAGACCCACCATAACACTAAAAAAACTGCTTTAAATGTAAAAAAGACTCTACTGCCTAGATCTTAGGTAGCATGAAGGTAAACACAAAGGAACTGTAGAAAGGCTTATAGCAACCTGGATCCTCCGTGTTCTCAAAATCCAGTCCCCAGACAGAGAGGGTCAGAACAGAGCATTGCAGAAATATGTCCTAGTATTTATAAGAAATAGGGTGGTAAAATACAAGTAGTCTAAAACTGACTAACATTTGAAGTGCACAACTTAGTGGCATTAACTGCTGGGTTATGTTGCTGTGACCAAATAGCTGAGCAAAACAACTTAAGGAGGGAAAGATTTCTTTTGGCTCACAGCTTCAGAAGTTTTAGTCCATCATGGCAGGGAAGGGATGGTGGAACAGAGCAGCTCACATCATGGAGGCCAGGAAGCAGAGAGAGAGAGAGAGACACAGAATAACTGTGCTCCCAGGCTTTCTTCTATTTGCACTTTTATTCCACCATGGCCTCTATCTAGTGCTGCCTGCATTCAGGTAGGTCTTCCCCTCTCAGTTAACTGTCTCTGGAAACAGACATACCCAGAGGTGTGCTTTGCTAATCTCCCAGCAAGGTACTTCTCAACCCAATCAAGTTGACAATCAAGATGAACTACCACAAATGCATTCACAGTCTTTTCTGTAAAGTAGTGCAGCTATGTCACACTCTCAATCACCCCCTGCAGTCAGGGGTTGTGTAGGTTTCTTTCTAACGCAAGGACCATGTGGGGTTGGATAAGGAATGGGCTTGAGAGCAGCCTGCCAAGGCATGAAGGTAAGCCTCTGTCACTTACTAGGAACTGAACAGCTTCTGGACTCCCTTTCATCCTCAGTATAATGGGGACAATTGTATTGCCTCATAGCATTGTGGGGAAGATTAAATAAATTAGCACTTATGAAGTGCTTGGAACAGTGCCCAACCAGACAAATGATCAATCAATTTTAGTTATCATTGGTAAGTGTAAAAGAGTTGTTCATGTAGTTGAAAGCTCATCCATTTTTATATAAATCTTCTTTAAAAGTATTATAATCACTTCGTGCTGCATAGTTCACTACATAAGCCTTTTTTACTCAGCACCCATTATGTGCTGAGGCATTTGCACTAAGCACTGGGGACAAGCTGTAGAAGTTGCCTCAGTATAAATGACCTACCCTCAAGTGACTTGTGATCTGTTGGTGGAGAAAGGCAAGGAGGGTGGGGAGAGGAGGACAATGATGACACATGTTTACAGGGTCCCTGAGCCATCTAACAGGTCCCCAGCCAGGGCTTGAGGTGAAGGAAGGAGCAGAGGCTGTCCAGCAGAGTATAAGAAAACTTTTTTACTTTAAGAGGCAAAAGCTTATAATTGACCATGTTGTTGTTTTGAGCATGTTTTATCATCCTTTGCAGACTAATCATCAGACATGGCACCAGCTATATACTTTGTTCTTAGGTGATAGGAATTGAAACCAGAGACTGCATGTTAGGCAAGTGCTTTACCACTGAACTGTACCCCAGAGCGATAAACTTTTCTTGGAGACTCACACTGTTCATTATAAATACTAGTGATTGTAGAGGCTGTAAGGCAGTGATAACTTCGGGGACTAACTCAAATATGTATAGAGCTGTTTGCTCTTAAAGGAAATTTTACTGCTGAGATTTTTAAGTTATTGGGTGTGCTTTCTTTGGGGGCCAGAGAAGAACATCATTCATTATTTTTTGATTCTGATATCCTTCTTACATTTCTAAATTTGTTATTTGTAATCTGCTAGGGATGAGGAAATTAGGTAAGCATATTTGCTAGGATTCTACTTAAAATGGAATGTAAGTGATCCAGTCATCTCATCTGAAGGATAAGTAAAACAGTAGTAAATAGATTTTTGTGTGTGTGTGGTCGTGGATGGGGTGGGGTGTAGTAGTCTTTTAGAGGCTGATTTGTTCATTTCCTGGTTCTCAGGTAGCTTTAGGTTGCATTTGATGGAATAGTGATTTCTTGGTATTTAAATGACTAAATCTCACAGTGATTTTTTTCCAACAGAAGGTGCTTGTTTTCTAGTACTTCAACATGGAGTAGGTTTGTCCTCCTTGTCGCTTGTACTCTGAACCTACTCATCATCATCTTCATCTTTTATGTACCTGAATCATGTCTCCTCTCAGTCTTCTTTTTCTCAACAGTCTTTCTAATTAAGTTTACTGTCTGTAGCAGTTTCTGTATCCCTTGTTTCCACTAATTGCTGAGATAGACTACATCTGGCACACTCCTATCTGCCCTTCAAAACACAGCCCAAATGATTCACTCTGAGAAAACTTCCTGCAATGAATCACCTTTCCTATGCAGAACTATTTGTATCACTATACTTTCATAACACCTTTAATCCTCCAAATATAATTTTGAATCTATGTAACATGCTTATGGCTATGTGCCTGTCTTCTTAATTATTCTATAGGTTTTTTGAGGTCAGTTCTAATTATGTATGTCTCAAAGTACTTTACCCAAAATGTTTATGCTCACTAATTGTTGATTGCACAGAGATAGTATTTTTCTTTTTACACTTAACCCTTTTTTGGTGAGTCCCACCATTTGTGGAACACAAATCCTCCCACATAGGTGTTCTAGCACATTGGCCTTATGATAATATCAAGTATTATTTAAAAAATTAAATCATGCCTACCTAATCAAGCCTTCCTCCACTTAAGAAGGCTTTTGTATAGGTGTAGTTTATAGTTCTTGGTTTTGCAGTTCAATAACCAGTATGTTTTGGAGTGAAGTTTGATGTAGCTTAGTTGGGATGGGGAAAGGCAGATGGGGAGTCCAGTAGACAGGAGAAGGGTGGCAAGTATGATAGTTGTAGAGGCTACAGATCTCATTCCAAGATGTGAGATAGTTACATCCTTTTATCTGTAAAGCAATCATTCCTCTGGAAAGAATATTTCTCTTCCTTTGAGGAACTGCTACTCATTCACAGTAACTGTGCATTTGTGTTGAAGAGATCTTCAGTGCTGGGGTCAGCAGCTCATGGTCCAAACTGGGGCCATCGCAATTTTTTCCTGGAATTTTTAAGGTCTGGATAAAGATGTGAGGTTGGTGGTCCCATATAAACTTGGAGTTGGCTCCTTTCTTTGTCTGAAGGAAGCTTCCTGTGTGGGAGAGGCCTCATGAAAGAGGTAGGCACCCTGTAGTAGAAGTTTTGAGGCCAATACTTGGCTGTCGCTGGCTGTAGTCAGCATCTGGTGTGTTTCTTGCTTCAGATCTCCACTCTTCTTTAACTGACCAGGTGCCCAGGTGGGTGAGGTTGGTATCATGGAGAAAAGTGGGAGAGTATGGGGGAAGGAGGGAGCCTTGCTGTTCCCTGGTATTTGCTATAGCCTTTGATTGATCCTGAGTGATATGGCATCCTTGTCAAGGTTTATTCACAGAAAGGTTTGTCTCCATCTAACAAGCTCTCTACCTAACAAACAACTCCTCTGCACTCCACCCAAGATTCATGGAAACAGCCCTTTTTAAGTTGTTACCTGTAAGGATTTATATCAATAACATCAAAAATAAGTAATAGTCCCTTCAATTTAAGATTTTAGTTAATATTTACTAATTTAACGCACGTTCACTGAGTATCAAATTAACTGTGTGCTTTAGGGAAAAGTGTTTTTTACACACAGATCCAGTGGCTTACAATTAAGCACGATGATAAAACCCCAGATAAGAGCATACCCCATAACGCAAGACACATCATAAAAATGAGAGTTTATGTGTGAGTTTGGGAGGAAGAAAGATGATTTTCATCAGAAGGAATCAGAGATCCTGCTGAAGTTGGATGGCTCCAGCAAGTCACTCTGGCTTGACTGCATTCCTGACTACAGGTGGACTTAGAAGAGCTTGTGCACACAGATGCACAATGTGTTTTAATGCCTTCATCTCTCTGATTAAAAAATTACTTTTGTGAAGAAGAAATTCAAATGGCCAAAACACACATGAAAAAATGCTCACCATCTCTAGCCATAAAGGAAATGCAAATCAAAACCACACTAAGAGTCCACCTCACCCCTGTTAGAATAGCCATCATTAGAAACACCACTACCAACAGGTGTTGGTGAGGATGTGGGGAAAAAGGAACCCTCTTACACTGCTGGTGGGAATGCAAACTAGTACAACCACTCTGAAAAAAATTTGGAGGCTTCTTAAAAATCTAAACATAGATCTACCATATGATCCAGCAATTCCACTCTTGAGGATATAACCAAAAGAATATGACACAGTTTACTCCAGAGTCACCTGCACACCCATGTTTACTGCAGCACTATTCACAATAGCCAAGTTATGGAAACAGCCAAGATGCCCCACCACTGATGAATGGATTAAGAAAATGTGGTATTTACACACAATGGAATTCTACTCAGCCATGAAGAAGAATGAAATCTTATCATTCACAAGTAAATGGATGGAACTGGAGAACATCATCCTGAGCGAGGTTAGCCAGGCTCAGAAGACCCAAAATCATATGTTCTCCCTCATATGCGGACTTTAGATCAAGGGCAAATACAGCAAGAGGATTGGACTGTGGTCATATGATAAGGTGAGAGCACACAAAGGAGGTATGAGGAGAGATAAGAAACCCAAAAAAACATGATAGCATTTGATGTCCTCAATGCAAAGGAACTAATGCAGAAACTTTAAAGTGACAGAGGCCAATAGGCGAAGGGGACCAGGAACTAGAGAAAAGGTTAGAAAAGGTTAGAATGGAACACATATGTACATGAAAGCAATGCAAGGAATCTTCCTGTTTAGTTATCCTTATCTCAACTAGCAAAAACCCCTGGTCCTTCTTATTATTGTTCATACTCTCTCTTCAACAAAATTAGAGATAAGGGCAAAACAGTTTCTGCCTGGAAGCCAGAGGGTGGGAGGGGAGGGGAAGAGGTAGGGGGAAGGGGGAAGGGGAGAGAAATGACCCAAACATTGTATGCACAAATGAATAAAAGATTAAAAAAAATTACTTTTGTGTTTCCAGGGTTCAAGGCAGGGGAGACTGAAGAGAACACTGTGTTTGGATTTTTTTAATGCAATATGATCATTCACAAATCATGCCTGCTCTTAAAATACTATTGTATTGTCTTAAAAGTCTCAAAATACTTTGGGGGAGGTCTAAGGAAGTGATTTTGGTAGCATTAGCAAGTTTTGATGATATTTATATTTGGAATTTAGGTATCACTGAGCTTTCAGAGACAATACCAGGTTCCTGGACAAATGCCAGGTCAAGGTTAGTAAGTTGTTGAGGACCAGTACATCCAGTATGGAGGGGCCTGACTGGCCTAGATTTGGAAGCCATTATGAGTGGAAGAATTGACAGGGATAAAAAACAATGGAGAGATGCAGGAGGCAATGTGAGAAAGACTGAAGGAAAGAATGGTAGCCAACTTAAGGGTAGGACTGACAGATGCTAAAATGTAGTGTGGTGTAAAACCCTAGCACGAGCACAATGCATCAGTGATGAGAAAGGTCAGATGTGGGGATCAGCCACCACATCCCTTCACTTTGGCTCTCTTAAGACCACTGGTGCGCATTTCCAAATTTCTGGGGTGTGGTTCAAGAAGGAGAATGCCTACCAAGCAAGCATTATGCCCTGAGTTTAAACCCTAGTTGTGTTCCAATAAAGAAAAAGAGAGAGAGAGAGAGAGAGAGAGAGAAAGGAAGGAAGGAAGGAAGGAAGGAAGGAAGGAAGGAAGGAAGGAAGGAAGGAAGGAAGGAAGGAAGAGAAAGAAAGAAAGAAAGAAAAAGAAAGCAAGCCTGGGCAACAAGTTAGTGAGACCCCCATCTCAACCTATAAGCTGAGTATGGTGGTTCACAATTGTAAACCCAGCTACTCAGGGAGGCATAGGTAAGAAGACTTCAGTCCATGGCCAGCCCCAGGCAAAGATACAAGACTGTATCTGAAAAATAGCTAAAGCAAGAAAAGGACCAGGGGTGTGACTCAAGTGGTAGAGCACCTGCTTAGTAGCCTTGAAACCCTGAGTTCAAGCCCCAGTACCTCTGAAAAAATAAATTTTTAACAAGTGTCTTTCATGAACATGGGATCAGGGTCATCCCATGTTTTATCACCTTTATGCATGGTATCAAATGTCTGATTAGACAGTGACTTTACATTTCTAAGAGAATAGAATAATTTTGGCTAATTCAGTTAAGCAACCGAGGAAAATACTTTGTATCACATGGAGCCCATTTCTATAGATTGCATTCCCACCTGGGAAATTCAGCCTAACCAGCTGCCTGGTGCCTTAAACACAGAAGCTGATGAGTAATTTCCTGCTTGATGGACTAGATTATTCATATGCTTGTTGAGTAAATATTGGCTGAGCACCACTCTGGCCCAGCACTCTTCTAGGCACTGGTCACACAGCTGTGAACAAAACAGTCCCCCATAGGGTCACAGTACCAGTTGAAGATGCTAGATGAGAAAACAAGCAAGCCAAATACATACAATATGGATATATGAGGTTGAAGTTAAAAGAGAATGGAGGATTCTGTCTTAGATGGAGGGACTTTTTGATGGGGTGCCTCTGAATGCCATGAGGGACTAAGCCTTAAGAACTGGCATAGTGAAGAGGATAAACTTGGGATATAGCAAAGAGGGCAGCATGGCAGGAAGGAATAACAGGGAGAAGGGTGGGTGGTGGGCAGGTATGGAGATGTCCGCAGACAGGGAGCCAGGGGCTAGATTGAGGACTTGCAGGGCATGCTGAAAATTTTGATTCTGAACTGTGATGGCAAGCCATTGGTAGGTACTGAGCAGGGGGCTGAAGTGATCATACTAAGCGTCTGAACTGGGTCATCTGGCTGCTGTAGGGGATGAGTCCCAGACTGAGAAGGAAGGGGACAGTTTTAGAACATCATGGTTTGAACCTGGTATGTTATAGATAGAGGTGAAAAGTGGTAGTGAAATTTGATGTATACTTTGAAAGTACATTTTTGAAAGAAGTTTTTATACACTGAATATATGATATGGAAAAAAGAAAAGCCAAGGATGACTTCAAGGGTCTTGGCTTGAACAGGGTGATGAACAACTGGTTTGCAGGTAAAATGGGGACTGGGAAAGGGTTGAGTGTGATGTTTACTTTTGGACTACTTAGTCAGAAATGGCTGTGAAGGGACAGTTGGGTATCTGAGTCTGGAGTGAATGGAGAGGAGAGGACAGCAGATCTAAAGCATGTCTGAGCATGTCACAATGTTGGCAATGTCAGTACTGACTACTTTGGTTCTGGTACCTAACAAATCTGTTATGCACCAGGTACTGGTAATGACGCAGATTGAACTTCACTGCCCTTTTTTAAAAGCTACCCTTTCACACACAGCACCATCTTGTTGCTCTATAATACACTTAGTTCTTTTTCAGTTGAAGGTAACTGAGAATTCTGAGTATTGCACTCCACGGCCATGTGGACAAATCAAGTGTATCCCAAAGGTGCCAAATGAACAATTTTGGAACATCCCAGAACAATTTAAGGCAGAGCCCAGTGGTTGAAGCTTGTGTAACCCTAGCTACTCAGGAGGTAGAGATCCAGAGTATCATAGTTTGAGGGCAACCCAAACGAAAAGTTCCTGAGACCCTATCTCAACCCATGGCTGGGCCCAGTGATGCGAATGTCCCTGTCATTACCAATTACACAAGAAAGCACAAATGGGAGACTCTTCCAGGCTGGCCCAGGCATAAAGGGAGACCCAATCTCAAAATTAACTAAAAACAAAAAGGACTGGGGCATAGTTCAAGTGGCAGTGCTGCTGCCTAGTAAGCACAAGACCCTGAGTTAAAAAAAATAATTCAAAAGCAATTGAAAGAGCTCTCTAAGATAACTTTCATTGTTTGGTGGGCATATCAAGGTCATCACATCTAGTCCAGCTTCAGGGTAATACTGAAAACACTCTGACCTGTGCTCTCCTGGATTGTTTCCTATCTAACCACTCTGAGTGATTCCAAGGTCCACCCCTAGAATGTACTCACTGAGCAAGTCCCAAACTTGAATGAATAACTATGAATATATCTTAATATCACTGAAGAATTTTTTAGGACACACTCTTACTTCTCCCCCATTCTTGGATTCAACTCAAGACACTCCTGGTATCTCAAGGGTTTGTACCATCATAATGAAACATCCCATCTGGCGAAGGGTATATTTACTGTATGTTACGGGGGAGGCATAAAAATGGATTTTCTGCATTCATTGTATATCTTTATTATTCTCTTTGTTTATATAGGTTGAGGAATGTTTGATTACCTTTCAGCACTTGCTCAAATGTGACAAAACTTCATTTCTCTCCATTCACTTTTTATCTGGTGGATGCCCATTGGCTACTGGTGGCTGTCAGTGCTGCAATGCCCTTCCCTAACCCTTCTTTATCTGACATCTTTGTCTCTATCATCCTTTCACCTGCTTATCAGCAACTGAGCAAGGGTCATCCTTTCAGTGCTCCCTGTGATTCCATATTTTTACAATAGAGGGGCAAAGTTTTTAAGGTGACTGATCCCTTGGAGACTAACTGGGTTACCTGAAGACCATGGACATGTCTCTCATTTTTTAGGGAAAGGTCTGCTTTGGAGGTTCCTACGGCTGGGAGATAATGTTTTTGTTCTGTTTTTATGTGGTTACCCATCATACCAAGAAAACTTAATTTTCTCTTATTGGAGTTGCTTTTCAGAATCAATCAACTGAAGGACACACCCAGCCTTGTGGCCTTTTCCTCCTTTACCAGTTGCTTTCCTATCTGAATTATTCTACAGGGTTTGTTCAGAACACAAAGCTTTTATTCTGTCCTTCAATAATATATTTTGTCATAACTTGCAGTAACTAGCTAGTCATAAAACTGAATTACTCAGGGGACTTTGTATAAATTTAGACCCCCATTTAAGAATTTATGATCAAAGCTTATGATGATATCAGATTGTGGTAACATACAAACTTGGGTGATGTGATTTGGGCAGGTGAAGACTGAAAATGAAAATGTATCTACAATCACATTTCTTCAATGTGGTAAGTTCCTAGGGCACACAAGGATTATTATTTTAAAAATGTGCTTGCTGCTGCCACTCTGTTACCAAAAATAAGCTAGTCTGAAAGCACTAAATGTGAGAGGACATTCCTTGAAACTATTTCAGCTGAGGCCTTTTGTGACACAGCATTCTTGAATTCTTTTTTGCTACCTTTGTTCCAGTCAAACCCATATCTGTCAAAAGAGCAGGATCTTTTCTTAAAAAACGAAATAAAATATATTTCTTACTGCCAAGATGTGTAATTGAAAAATCAACTTAAGTTGGTCTTTTATCTTAACCATTTCAAAACATCTGTTAATGGAAGTCAGTGCCACCAAACAAAACATGTTTTAGAATCAAGAAGGAAGGATTGGAAAAAAAAAAATCATTGGTGTTTGAGTCAGACCATCTGGATGTCAGGAAGGTAAGGGAGATAAAAAAAGTTGTTAACAGACTTCTAACCTTGAACAAGTTAGTTTGCCTATCTGGGTCTTCAGCTGTGAAGTGCAGCCTCAAAGACATCAGTGAAAATCATGACACATTGCAGTATATAAATCCAATGACTTGTGATTTCATACGGCACTAATTTGCAATCTACTGCAAGAGCACAGATTTTTGTCCCGTTCTCTGCAAATGAGTTTATTTCAGAAAGGACCTGGGCCATAGAGGACTCTAGGAGAGGTTTTGTGGGGTGGAGTTATAGAGAAACTGGGTTCAGAGTGAGTAAAATTTTCTAGGTTCCAGGTTGCAGTTAGTTTTCCCGTGTAATGGGGGTGTCCTTACAGGCAGGACGAAAGTCACCACAAGTAAGCATCAGGACTTATTAGGAATCATTCCAGGGAAAGCCCCTCAGACCTATGAGGCAGCTAGGTATTCAGAAATAACCTAGGGTAGATACTGCAAAACAAAGGGGAGGTGGAGGTCTCTTGAGGGTCAGGGGGGTGTTCGGGGCGGGGAACAGACAGTGGGAGGACAAATGTTCCAGACTTCTGTTTGAATGGGGTCAGGGAGAGTGCCCTTGAGGGAGCGAGGGCTCTGCGCCCAGTGAGCGAAGGGCAGTGGCTGTTACAGTACTGGGTCCCGCGCGTCTTTCCCGCGCCCCCATCAGCGGCCGTGGGGAGCAAGAAACCCAGCCCCGCCCCCTCGACCCTACGCGGGTCTCCGCTTGGATAACTGCGCTCCCGTCCGGCCGGTGTCGCCGCATCCCACTTAGCCTCCCAGTAACGGCTTCTGGCCACGCGGCCTCGACCCCTCCTCCTCTCGCCCCGCGCACCGGAGCCGCAGTGCCGCGCCGTTTGGAGAGGGGTAACCCGCCCCGGAACCGACGTGAGCGCCCTGGGGCGGGGTTGGTGGAGGCGGCCGAGGGCTCCCCCAATTCCGGCCCTGCCTCGGGGCACCTCGCTCGGGGTTCGCGCCCCCACTTCCCTCCCTCGATCTGCTCCCCCACGGGCCAAGCGCCACCCCGCCCCGCCCCCACTCCGCCGCGCGGCTCCTCCCCGCCCCGGCGCGCGGCTCTCACGCGCAGCCCAGTTCGGCGCCGCCTCCTTCAGAGCCGAGCCGGCGGCTCCGCCGAGCAGCCGCCTCCGCCGCCGCCGGGCCCGCCGCGTCCCCTCCGCGTCCCGCCCTGCCAGCCCCTGGCGCTCGCGTCCCCATTCCCCAGCATCCGCCCTTCCCACTCTTTCCGCCCTTCCCCTCCGCTGTCTCTCAGGCCCGCCAGCCGAGCAGGCAGGAGGGCGGCGGCGGTGTCACCATGAGCTTTGAGGGCGGCCACGGCAGCAGCCGAAGTCGCGGGGCGGAGAGCGGGGACACCGAGCCGCCGCCGCCCCCGCCGGGAGAGCCGGCCCCGGTCCCGGCGGCCCCGCGCTACCCGCCGCCGCTGCCCGTGTCCCCCGAGCACGCCGCGGGGTTGGTGGAGCCGCCCGGGGAGGTGGCACCGCGGCGCAGGGGCGCAGACGACCTGCCGCCGCCGCCGCTGGCCCTGCCACCCGCTGGCCAGGAGGTGTCGGCGGCTGGCGACTGCGGGGAAGGTCCGCGGTGCCTCCCCGAGGCGGCGGCCCCCGAGGCGGCGGCGGGGAAGCCTGAGGCCGTCGCGGGCGGGGAGGGCGAGCGGCGGGGCGCGGGCGACCAGCCCGAGACGCGCTCCGTCTGCAGCAGTCGCAGCAGCAGCAGCGGCAGCGGCGAGCCGCGCGTCGGCCACCAGCACCAGCACCACCAGCCCATCTGCAAGATCTGTTTCCAGGGTGCCGAGCAGGTGAGGCCCGGCGGGACCCGGGGCCGCGGACCTTTCAGCACCGCGGACAGCGCGCGCCTCGCAGCGTGTCTCGGGTTCGGTCGGTCAGATCCTGCCTTCTAAGCCATGGCTTCAGGCTGTCCCCTCTCCCTTCCTGTGAAGGCGGATACAAATGTCCCGGGGGCGAAAGCGGGGCTCACTTGATCTGTATTTCCCCCTCCTCCCTACCTGATTTTACAGTTAAGACACTCCTCAGGTGCTTTAATGATATTGTGATGTCGTATTTCCTGGGAATTAATTGAAAGGATTTTGGCATATACGTACAAGCAAAACAACAACAAAAACTATAGGATGTAAGGTGAGGTGTGTATTTCCTGAAACTGATACATTAGAATACAAACTGGAGGTGAAGTCATGTCACGATAAAAGAAGAGCAGAGTATTCACTTAGTAGATTTTAGTGATTGATTCTCACTAATGTGAAAAACATAGTTCTTACAAAAGAAAGTACTTTGAAAAAAAAAGCTGTTTAGCCAATAATGTACTTTAAATGTTGTTAGAAGCACAGTTCTAAATCGTAAACACCATTAGAGGTCCATGCAAACTTACATGAGAGTAATCACGTAGAGGAAAGGACAATGTATCTCTCTTACAATTGTGTGGTGTGAGAAAACATTAGGTTTAATATTTTTAAAAGTAAGGAAATTGCATAACAATATGCAGGCTTTCAGAAATATCGTGCCTCAAGTCAATATTTATGATGCTACATTTAGAAAAAATAAAAGCGTAATGCTATTGCAAGATTGCTGTGCACTTCTTCTTTAGCAATGATTAAGAATAACTGCAGAGGAAATGCATCTGACCATCCACTTAAAAGTTATTAAAGAGATTTAATAGTACAGCTTTCCCCCAGCGGTTTTGGGAGCTATATTTTGCAGACATTTTGTATGTTGGTAGAACATTTATGTCATAACTCTAAGTATCTTTGAAATAGTTTCAAGACTTTAGTTCCATTCCCATCAGAGGTATAAAACTTTAATTTGATTTTCTGGGATAGTGTCAGCTTGTATCCTTCTGGGTATGGCCTTGAAAGAAAAGAAAGCAAGCATGTGTTTTAAGATAGAGAAACAGACGCAAATATTCATTGTAAGCTCTTTTCTTTTCAGGGTGAGCTGTTAAACCCCTGCCGATGCGATGGGTCAGTTCGGTACACACATCAGCTGTGCCTGCTGAAGTGGATCAGTGAGAGGGGCTCCTGGACTTGTGAACTCTGCTGCTATAGATATCACGTTATAGCCATTAAAATGAAACAACCTTGCCAGGTACACATTTACCATGTTTGCTTCTCCAGAAATGATTTCATTAGCATGAGGGCACTTGAGTTTAGTTATTACTTAGGATATTTACTTTTAGTGCTTAAAAATATTTGATGCAAATTGCAGTTAAACCAAGATTTAGAATTTGTAGAGATGTGCTTTAAGAAAGCCATCACATTTTATCTGAGAAACTCAAAGGACATTTTAATAATCTGTTATTCACTGACAAAATTATACTCATTTTTGCTTCTAAAACAGCAAGTTGGTAGAGTATCATCTATCCATTTAAATCTGTTTTACTAATTAGAAATGTTGCACAATTTAGTAGAATTTCATTAATGTATTTAAGCCCTGATGAGCAGCACTTATAGGAAACGTATATGTAAAGCAGAACTTGGCTACTATGGAAACTTTGGTTGAATCCGTCAGCTCTAATCTGAACACCCTTTTCTCTTAACTAGGCTTTCTTTTTCATATGAAATTTTTTTAACAGTTAAATTTTGGCCACTTTCGTTGTTTACTGTGTTCAATTACATAGTAAATGCAGATGTACTCCCTGCAGTTATTCTCAGCAATACTACTGAAATTGTGTATCTTAAACATCACATGACCACACAATACTATAGACCTATGAATACCCTCTCTCTTTCTTTCTTTCTCTCTCTCTGTCTCTCTCTTTCTCTCTGGTGGAACTGGTTCTCCCTGGTGGAACTGGTTCAAGTTCTTGAGTTAGCTCATGGAATATAAAATACATAATATTAAGAGTGACACCTTAAAGAAAAGCAGAATAATATGTTACTGATGAGATTTGGTAGTGAGACAGGGCTGAAATTAAGCAGACATAAAAGAATTCAAAACAAAAGAGATAATGGAAGGAAAAGGAAGAATGAATAGGAAAATAGAGGAGGGGAAAAAGTAATAAAACCTAAGGTTCCCTGTTTCTATCTTAACTACCAAATTTGGTTTGCATTGAGCAAAATTGTAGTGTTTGCAGAAGGAACCTGGAAACTGAATTATTACTGTATTACAATTTAAATTACTGCATCATTCATATAGTTTGAAATTAATTTGCATCTTGGATAGTTGCTATTTAAGGCATGATTAGCAAGCATGAAATGAAAATGTGAATTTTCTCAAGTTGACCCAAGGCTTATAAGTTATAAAGAGGAAGGTAACTCATGTGGTCGAGTGGTACTGACACATTTCCGCAGCTCAAGTGGTTGAACTACTTGGGTACCAACTGATGGATCTATCAGAGTTGTCTTCAAAATAGATAGAACCATGTCCAAAATCAGGATCTGGCTGATATTATTGTGTCTATAATAATTTTGCAGATAGAAGTATGTGAGAAGATGAGAAATGGGAGAGCTTTGTTACTCTGTTGAAAAGTCCAATGAGAAGGACTACGGTCAGGTTCTCAAGAGCTGAAAGAGAATGCTAAGTATTTCAAAAACTTGTAACTTATGGCCATTGTATAGTAATTCACAGGAAATTGTTGATTTTGAAGTAAATTGAAATAGGTCTTTGATAAACATTTTAAAATAGACATAAAAAGGCTGGGGCAAAATTATTATTTACTAATTTTAATTCTATAGCAGAAAAGAGTTGATTGCTATTGTCTTTTGTTTCATTAAAGTAATTTAGTAATTATTTTATCAGAAACAACTCCCCAAACTGTATATGACATGATTCTCCTGTTTCCCCCAAAAGAACCCACACCCCAGAACTAATTCAATATTGCTAAGGCGTTTAGGATTAGTTTTATTACAGCACATGTAAATACTACTGTGAGCTGTAATATGATCTGATTATTGCATTCAACTGCAAGAGCAATAGTTAGAAACAAAGTTTATATGAATGTGATGCATAGCTCAAATCATGCCACAGATAAAATAACTTTCTAGGACTCCATTTTATAGATAGGTAGATAGATAGATAGCCTGGTAGTTTTGCTTTGTTTTGTTTTTTTGGTGAAGTTTGGGGGATTGAACCCAGGGCCTTACGTATGCTAGGCAAGTGCTCTACCATTGAGCTATACCACCAGCCCAAGCTTGGTACTCTCGGTGGACAGAAATCCGATATAAAGTTCCCAAAGACTGGATTCTTACATGTAGGAGTAGTTTAGGCTCAGATAAAGTTTGGCTTTTCTGTTATTGGTGATCTACAACCTGAGCATTCATTCAGATTCTTAGTTGCAGGTGAGGTCAATCAGAAGTAACAGTCATCACTTTCACGTCTCCATGGCCGGGTAGAAATCCACTTCCTCACAGTGTAGAATCAAAGAGGAAGAGTGTGGCCCTTCCCTTCCCTTCCCTTTCCTAAGTAGAAAACCATTCTAAAACTGTGAACAGGTGGTTCCTTGGCCATTAAATAGGAGAGAGAATAAGCAGTGCTATCCAGAGTGAATGTTTGCTAAACACTGACTATGTGCCAGGCACTGTTCTAAGTCCTTTAGTTATGTGTATACTTATATTTAATCTTCATAACATATGAGGAATATTATTATCTCTATTTTACACAAAAGGAAACTGAATGAAATTCAGAAAATTTCTATGAGAGATATACCTAATAAAAGGCAAAGCCAGGATTCAGTGCACTCAGTCTGGCTCCAGGGTCCTATCTGCCACATTGGAATGTTCTTCTCAGTCCTCTCCTAGCATCTTGATGTTTCTGGGTCTATCATGACTTGGCCTGTGCAAGCTCTAGACAAATAGGAACTGGTTTCTGCTTGGGTCTCTTAAAAGGATTGAGAAAGGTTTTTGACTCTCCTTTGCTGCATAACAAACCACTTCAGTGAGGAGTGGTTTAAACATCAGCTGTCAATTATTGTGTCTTCAGTCAGAGTATGTGTATTGACTGGGGTCAGCTGAAAGTTCTTTTCCACATGTGGCATCGTCTGGAGCAGTAATCCAGAGGTTTGGCTGGATGCGCACATACAGGACGGTTCACGGTTTGGCTTGTTCTTGATGCTGGCTGAGGGCTGGGAGCTCAGTTGGAACCACACCTGGTGCCTCAGTTCTTCTCCCGTGTGCTATGCTTCCTGCACTGTGATAGCTGGACTTCAGGAGTACGTGAGTGAAAGTTACAAATCTTATAAGGCCCAACCTTGGAAGTCAGGGTTTCACATCTGCTGCATTTTCATGTTTAAATCAAGTCATACGAACCACTGAGATTCTAGGGAAGAGAAAATAGATTCTACCTCTGGAGTCTAAGTCTTTCTTTTAAAGAGAATAGGTGTCTTTAACTCACTGTAGGAAATAGCTTCTAACTTGGCTCTGATCTCCTGATCCGGTCCTCATCAGGTCCAGATGGACTAATAGGCATCACCATAACTTTGCCCCTGGGCATCTGACCCAAAGGAGGTTAGAAATGTATGGGAGGTTCGCTCCACAGTGGTATATATATTCAGAATTGGGTTTTAGCATGAGGCATCTGTCCTGTAGTACTCACTGGGAGATGGGGTCAGTGAAGGGCAAGGAGCAGATAGGAAGCAGGAATGCATGAGAGTCTGAAAGTGTGTTTTACTTGTTTTCTCACTCAGATTAGAATTCTTTGAGAATTGTGGTTAAAATCTCTCCATCTCATTGGATTTCCATGAAGCTTAGCAATATGACACAATAGAAAGCCAGCAGATGCAGCCTCTTCAATACATTTGAAGCTTAATTGTTTCACCATTAGCAATAGGAGTTAGTTAAGACATTTGAGGTAATTGAAATGCACTTACTTGCCTACCTACTTGAATAATCTAGTTAATTCATTAATACATCCAAGATGATACATTTTGAATCACATAATATGGTTTAAAATTAGTTAGATGCAAGAACATAGAAGATTAAATTTATTTTGAGATGTTGGTGACATTATAAACTGATTATTCTGTCTTCCAGTTTATGTATGCGTTCAGTACTTTTCCATAGATATGGATCTATGAAGAGATAACATTTGCTGAAGTATTTATGGGAAATCTTAACCTTGCAGTAAGAGTCAGACTGTACTGAGTGCAGATAGAAAAGCACATGTAAGTGGAAAGTTGGAATGTTATCTTGGATAAGGTAAACTCTTTGTACTTCAGTTAACTTATTTTTTTTTAAATGAGATGAAGTGGGACTTCTGCTATATATTAATTTGAGCATTAGGCACATAAATATATGTGAAGTGCTGAGAGTGGTATCTGGCACAGAGTAGGTGTCATGTATCTCTAGTTCTCTGATCATTATTGCTTGCTCAATGTGTTAAGAGGTAGGCCTGGTCTATTGTCTCCTGCTAAATCCCTCTTGTTACCTTCCCTCTGTTGTCACTGAAGTGAGGTTAATTACCCTTCTTTCTGTATAACTCTTTATGTTTTAATTAACAAATAATAATTGTATAAATTTATGGGGTACAATGAGATGTTTCAATGCACTGTAGACATTCTGGAATGGTTCAACTGGGCTAATTCACATATCCGTCATCTCACATATTCATCATTTCTTTGTGGTAAGAACATCTAAAGTCTTCTCTTTCAGCCATTTTGAAATACACATGCAATACTGTTAACTGCGGCCATCACGCTGTGCAATAGATCACTAGAACTTACTCCTCCTATCTAACTGTAACTTACACCCATTGACCAACCTCCTCCCGTCTATCTGTAACTTACACCCATTGACCAGTGTCCTCCTTTTCCCATCCATCACCCTCCATTCCAGCCTCTGGTAGTCCCCATTATACCTCCTCCTTACATGAGTTCAACTTTTTGTAGATGCCACATATAAGTGAAGTTGTATGGTATTTGTGTGTCTGTGTTGGGTTTGTTGCACTTAACATGATGTCCTCTAGGCTCATCTGAATTGTCACAATACAGAATTTTCTGACATTTTTGTTTAGGGCTGAATAGTATTCTGTTGTGTATGCGTGCGTGGGCACGTGTGTGTGTATCTCATTTGAAAAAATCTGTTGTGCAGATCTAGGTTGTTCCTATATCTTGACTATTGCAAACCCAATATCATTCTTTATCTTTAGATTTTTACTCTTGGTTTTTTGGGAAGCCCATCTCAGTTTCTGCCCAGATCAGTTGATAAGTAATTAATGACTCGCTGTTTTTAAAGCAGGTGTTCTGAGATTTAATGATTGCAGTGCTTGTGAGCACATTTACTCTCCAGATGTCCCTCACTGTGGGTCTTATTTATGTCCTTTAGTCTAATCATAATTGGAGTTATGAGATGATTTTAAATGCGGCCAAGCACAGGACAGCATGATTCAAGGTCAAGCAGCCATGTTACTTTATACTTTGAAACAGCCCCTGTTGAGTGGGCTGGACATGTTGAGTGGAGATGGCAAGAAGGCAGAGATCAGGAGGATCATGGTTCAAAGCCAGCTTGAGGAAATAATTTTCGAGACCCTATCTCGAAAAAACCTACCACAAAAAGGACTGGTGGAGTGGCTCAAGATGAAGGCCCCGAGTTCAAGCCCAAGCACCACAAAAAGAAAATTAGGAAGCTTCAGAGATTCCTGGAGAGCTTGTGGCTGAGCTCACACAGCATCTCCCAGCTCCCTCTCCACCTGCTCGGGGAGTGTCAGAGGAAAGGACTAGTGATATCCTTGTGTTTTGTCTGTCTGTGGAAGGACTGAGACTTGAATGTTAGTCATGTACCTTTGCTGGTTTTAGGCTCATGGCTATTTTTACTAGCCTGTAATATTTTTATTGGTTTTCCCTTACTTTTCCTTTAAACACTTAGAGTGTGCTCTCTGCAGCAGGCCTTCTCATAGCTTTAAGAATGACTGAAAAGTCTACTCAAGGATAGTGACATCAGATTGTTTTTCATTTTTATCCATATTACTAAAACCCTGAGATTAATCAAAATAGATTTGAACTAGAGAGAAATTTGGCACTGACTGAGTTTGTTTTGGCTGTCTTTTTAAGGTACAGCTTCTGTACCTATTTGTAAGGCATTTATGGAACTTTTTAAGCTCCCTGCATTCATTACTTTCCTAAATAGGGCATGGAAGAGGTATTTCTGCTTTCACAGCAACTGATTGTCAGTATGATGTAGCTGATGCACTGGGAGGAGATAACAAATCATCATTGAAATTGGTTGAGATTTTAAAAAATTATTAACAAAACACTAGGGCTTAAACTGCATCAGTTTTTTATGCTGTCATCTGATTATTTGGGAAATGGGATCTTGTGAACTATTTGCCCAGGCTAACCTCAATTTTCCAATCTCAACCTCCCCTCGTAAATGTGGTTTGAAATATTTTCTAGCTTTTTAAAGCATTATTTCCCTGTTGACACCTTTTCTCTTCTTTGCTTTCTTTGCTCCCCCACTCAGCTGACTCTGGAAGAAAGAACCTCCTGAGCAGAAGTGGATAGACATTGGTCAAAGCGAGTTAGAGTGGCAGGAAAATTTGGTAATGGTTTGGTGAAGGAATGTCATCATGGTTCTACAATGTCTTCACTTGATAACAGTTATCTTGTTTAAATTAGGGGCCAGCAATCTTTTTCTCTGTATGGCCCGATGAACAACATTTTAGGCTATGGAGGGCATTGTAGCTTCTGTTGTAGTCAGGAAGCAGTCATCGACACTATACAAATGGGAAGCATAGCTGTGTTCCTGTTTGGCTTTACTTATTATCAACAGTGAAATTTGAATTTCATATAATCTTAATGTGTCAAGGAACATCATTCTTTAAAGAAAAAAAAACTCCATCACTTAAAAAGATAAAAACTCATAGGCTGTACTATACCAACCAAATCTGGTCATAAGTTGGATTTGGCCGAGCAGCATTTGGCCACAGTTTAAACAAATAGAGGATTGATGTGGATTTAGGAGTTTCTTCACCTCTTGGAACATTACATGGCTGAAATGGTTCTAATTTGTGTGTTTCTTTGTAATTTTTAGTGCGTTATTTGGAAAACAATGGCACTTTAGCTCTACAACAAAATGCTATTGACTTCTTAATATTAAGCTATTGCTTCTTCCAAGCAGTTTCTTGGTTCTATCAGACTCACACCCTGAATTTCTAGGAGTAGCTTTAGTTTGGTTAGAGGTGGGAGGCAAGGCCACTGCAGAATAAGCCCTCTCAGAACAAATCCTTGGAGGAAACCAACCTTTTCTTCTCAGCGAGTCCTGGATTATATTGTGAAAATGGGTCTTAGGCCCTTCCTTCCCTATCCAAATCTCCTGGCTTCTGCAGCTCAGCAGTTGTGCTTAGAATATCACCTTTTGAATGTCTTAATGTGAGATTATTTTAGCTTGCTTAGGGCTTCTAGGCTTGCTTTCTAAAACGGTAAGTGTAGCAATGAGTGGGACAAGTTTTAGAACAAATTGCTTAGCACAGCTTAATATTGCTTTGTGGGCATTCAGTGGATAATTGTGGTCTGAATGAATGAATGAATGGATGGATGCATAAATGAGTGCTTTAGCAAGGTGGCCAGAATCACAAAAGTCCTGCTATTCCTGCAGTATTACCTCTTAAGGAAGTCAAATTTCATTTATTACTCACATATTAACCGACTATTAACTGTTAACTTTCATTTTTTAGTTGATCTGAGGATAATCTATTCAGAATTTGCCTGGTCAAATACATTCAGCTTTCAGGCCATAGCAAAAAGCTTAAAAGTAATACAGAACTCTATTTTTTAAAATGTATATATTTTTTAAAGCTTCCAGCAAGACATATCTGCTCTTTTCAAAGCATAAAATGTCATGAAAAAAGACTCAGTGAATGTGGAATTATCCATGTGTGACATACTTGCTTTCTTGAGATTCTCACCGGTTGAAGGGTTTCATGTAGAATTTGCTCAGGGAATTTGAATAATTTGTTGGAAATTTCACTGTATGATCACGGGTATAGATGAGCTGTTAAGATTGTCTTCCGGATATAACTTTTTGGTGTGAAATCTGTCACGTGGCTGAAAACAAGGTGGTTTTTTGATGAGTGATTTGTAAAGTTGTAGCATAACTTCAAAAATGATTTTTGGCTAGTGAACATACACAACACAGGGAGATGCAATAAAGAGCTTGACGTTTCCTCCTTGCTCATTTCCTGCTCTTCCTTGGCATTGGCTTTGCTATGATGTGACTGATGTTTTGCTTAAGAGATTGGAACAAAGGAAACTCAGCTTCTTTCTATTATTTGACTTTCTAAGAGTGGAATGGATGACTTGGAGGGCAAACTGAGAGTGCATTGGACCCTTCAGAGTGGTAGGGAATGGGCTGATGAGTAGATAATCACCTACAATTACAAGTAAATGGATAGCAGACACTGAGGATTCAGCCAAGAAAAAGTGCATTGTGGCTGGTACTTTCTGTACCTTGGATATTTGACAGTGTGTTTCTTGTGAGCATAACTCATACTCTAACAGCTGTTCTATGCGATTTAGCCAAAAGAAGTTTGACACAAGTTGAGGTGGACTGGAAACTGTTGTGTGGGAGGATATGACAAAAACCTAGAAGCATTTCTACATAGGCAGAGTCAAAGAGTAATGTTATTAAAGAGACATTTCTTATTCCAGCCCTCCCTTAGGTATAAGATGCTATGAAAACTTCCATCTAATAACTTGTTCTTTTTCTGTTTTTATCTCTGAGTTAGTTTGTTTTGACTGATGGCCCTTGAGCAGAGTGTAATAGTATTAGATATCCATTGTCTTATTGTACCTTTTACGTTTGCTTTTCTTGTTGGTATGCTAATTATGTGCAAGTGGCCAAGAGTTTAATTTGGGCAAAAGCTCCCCATAAGCCTCTAGATCTTATTCCAGGAACCCTCTGGGCACTCCTTTGTTATATATGGTCTTGCAGTTGTGCCAAATGTCATGTTCCTATTCAATTAGTGTCATGATACCAAGCTACAAAATAGTTCAAATGTATAGGGAGCTATTTTGAGAAATTTACATAGGCTTTCCTTGGTTTGTTCAATCTGTTAAAAAAGATTTTTAGGAAGGATAGCATTTCTCACAAATAGTAGGGTACTTTATGTACTTATGAAAGAATATTTCAGAAGCCACAGGAAATACTTTTGCCCTGCTCCCTCCCCCAACTCCTTTGCTAGGAGTTGTAACCTCTATGTTACATTTGCGGAGTATTGTTTTTACATTAATATGTATGTAAGTGGTTTCACTATTAATTTTTTTTAAAATAAAAGACATAAAGATCTTTTAGTAGAGTAGAAAAGGGCACAGAATGTGCTAGGCATACAGTGCATACTTATTTAACAGATATTTGTCTTATCCTTGGTCCATCTCTTTCTTGCTTTTCTGAGAACATCATTTTACTCTCATCTTTCATATGGGGTTGAGTAGACGGGAGGCTTCCAATGAGTCCTCTAGTCCCCTGGAGAGAAGGACACAACAAACAGAAAGGGCAGTCTTTTCTTACATGGTATTCTGTAGGATCAAGGATGCCCAAACTCAGACCTGGAGTTGAAAGAAATTTTGAATGTTCAACCACCTTTCATTCCCTCCCACATAGTCTTCCTTTGTCTTTCATGGTGGCCTGTCAGTCATACTGCCATACTTTCTGTTAAGTTCATTTGTAGATCAGAAAATTTGAGTAGTTGAAAGAAGTGCAACAATGCTTGACTAACAAGCTATTAACTCTGCTGAAATTTGTTGGGTAGCTTTGAGACAAATGGTTCTTTGGCTGTGAAGTGAAATTACTCTTCTGAGTCATTTGGCGAAACACACAGTGAATGATGGGTCTCTCTGCCTCATGTCAGTCTTCTCTTTTGACCTGTCCTATTGAGACTAAAGGTGACATCTGTTATATAGAAGGACCTTTTGAAAAGAAATATGCTACCATTTTGGACATGATTAAGCTTTACCAAAGTAAACTTAAGGAGAAAAACATGATCCATCCCTTGAAGTGTCTATAGGGAAAATTTTGCTGTCAAGTCATGATGAATACATGGAGATTATTAATGTCATAGAGCACAGTAATAGATATGTGTTTATCATTGGCCTGGAAGATACTTTTACTCATGTTTCAGGGATAATCTCAAAATATCCCACCTTTTTATTTTTCTATTATGAACTATATAATCAATGCCATGTTACTGATATTTTTCATTCACTTAAATTAATGAAATAAAAGGTCTGACCCTCCCTTGAGTAAGGACTTCCACCTACCTGCCTACATTCAAGCTGGCTCATTAGTATTTTTCTTGACTTTTTGTGCTTGAACTTAAACACTGGCTCTTTCTGGGTCTTCAGCTATTGTTTTTCTTCACACAAGTAGACTTTCAAAACTATCCTATCAGCTTTCCTGGTTCACAGACCTTCAGGCTCGAACTGAGATTATGCCATCAACATTTCTAGAGTTCTGTCTTGTTGCTAATTGCAGATTTTGGAACTTGTCAGTCTCCATTGTCATGTGAGCCAATTTCTTATAATAAATTTCTTAACACACATGCACTCAAAAAGAGAGTACGAGAGAGAGACAGAGAGAGAGAGAGAGAGAGAGAGAGAGAGAGACATATGAATATCCCATTGGTACTTTTTCACACACACACAAAGAGGAAGAGAAAGAGAGAGAGAGAGAGAGAGAGAGAGAGAGAGAGAGAGAGAGAGAGAGATGGACATATGTATATCCTTGTTGGTACTGTTTCCCTGGAGAATACTGACTAATATGCTGGATGATTAAAAGGTAGTTAAAATGAACCATGTGGTACTTGACTGGTGATGGGCTCAACAGTATAAACTCCTGTTTTGCTTCACATAGGTGCAAATGGCTACATCTAGAAATACCTGTGGACATGTGTTTATGTATAGGCTAGTTTATATAGACATATCTCCAAAGATCTATTTGATGAAAGGACCTAGTAGTAGTGACATCCCAGTAACAATAAAATCACTTAGAACTATATCTAACTGAATAAGTTTCCAACTAAAAGCAATCGGTCACATACAAGATGAAACAGAATCATTTTGGAGTAATAGAAATGATAAAAGTGCTCAAAAAGAGTATGGGGGCATGACAAAGTACCTCCCATGACTAACAGTGTAATAATTTAAGCAACAATATTTATTATACTGTAGTATTGGATTGTAACCAAACCTATAATATAAACATCCATGAGTGGATACTAATATAAGTAAATGGCTGAACCAATAAATAAATGGAAGAGAAGAGACAAATCTCCCATGCAGAATGCTTCCAAATAATTTATGTATACAATCTCCTTTCCCAAGAGGCAGAACTCACTTCTCTCTAGCCCTTGAGTATGGGCTAGATACTCATCATCACTTGGTGACTTGTTTCCAAAGAGCAGAATGGTATTAGGGTGGAAAGGGGAGGGAGGAATAACTTTACAGTGCAGAAACTTAGCAAGCATTACTTCAGTCAGGTCATCAAGGTTAACATTATCAGTGTTTGTTTGTTTTTTTTTTTTGGTGGAACTAGGGTTTGAACTTGGGGCTTCACACTTGCAAAGCAGGCGCTCTACCCTATGAGCCACACTTCTAGTCCATTATTGATGATTGATAACATTATCTCAGTGATAAGTCATGTTGATAGCAAGTGCCCTTGATAGAATTAAGAGACTATTTTACCTCTGTGGTCTTTTTCTTCTAACCCTATAACCATAGTTCAATTATGAGAAAATCATCAGAGAAAGCAGGTTGGGGGGAACTTTAAAAATACCTGCCAGCTCTTCAAAACTGAAGAAAAAGGATGGAACATCTCAGAAAGTGTCACAGATCAGAGGAGACCAAGGAGACATGATGACTAAATGTCATGTGGTATCCTGGATAGGATCCCAGGAAAGAAAAGGGCATCAAGAAGATAGTGAAGCCCTCCTAATGTATAGAGAGCTTCATCAGTAGTAATTCATCAGTTCTGGTTTATTAGTTGTGATACATATACCATAGTAATGTAAGATGTTAACAATAAGGAAATAGGTGCATTACAACTTTTATGTAAGTAAAAAGCTACTCTAAGATTAAGTTTATTAAGATAAAAAGAACATGGAGAAGGCCAACCATAGCAAGATACACAGGGTAAGAAAAGTCTTTTTGAAGAGGTGATATCTGAGATTAGACCTAAAGGTGGATGAAAATTCTTTGAAGAGAATTCTACAAAGACTGGAAGACTGAGTGAGGAGGGGTAGGAGATGTCATGGAGAAGTAGGGATGCACCTTGCCATGAAGGCCATCATAAGGAATTTGCATTTTGTTTTGAGAGCAGTGGATAGGTTTTGGATGGTGGACTGATAACATTAGATACTGTTGATTGCTTTGGGGATACTGGACTGGAGAGAGGCAGGGATACCATTTGAATGCTACTTTGATGCATAGATGTAGTGGATTGTGCTAGGATGATGGAAGCAGTGATGAAGAAAAATACTCTTTTGAAATTACTTTGAAAATAGAAGCAATAGGTTTTTAATTTCATCTTTGTATTTTTAATTTATTTGATTACAAAATGTCTGATCTGACTTGAAGCAGTTTACAGTTTTTATTTAACTTTCATTGGAGGATGCTAACCAAGGACAGGCTGATGGTGGGAGTGATTCATAATGGACTGAAAATGCTCCATATTATAGTTTTAAAATCCAGACATTTTGAAGTTCTGAGTCATATTTGGCACAGTGTTTTGGGTAAGGCATTTTGGCCTAATAGATGTTATATCCTGGAGAATGTTCTGTGTCACTTGAGAATAATATATATATGTCTGTATCATCTATATCTATCTGTAACTATCTGTCTGTAGTCTGCTTTTGTTGTGTGGGGAGTTCTGAAGTTGCCTGTTTAGTGTAGTTGATTTATAGAGCTAGGTATAGTTGGTTGATAGTGTTGTAATAAAAGGCTTCTATTTCCTTTTTGATTTTCTGTCTAATTGAAAGTGGGTTATTGAAGTTTTTAACTATTATTATTGAGTTGTTTATTTCTCCATCCAGCTCTATTCATTTTTCTTCATGTATTATGGGGCTTTGTTCTTAGGTGCATATATGTTTACAAGTGTTATATATTCCCGATAGATTGGCCATTTTGCATTATATAATTTTTTTATCTCTACAACTTAGTCCATTTGTGCTGTTATAAAAAAATTAGATTGGATAGTTTATTTAAAAAACATTTTTTCTCATAATTCTAGAAGGTAGGAATCCAAGATCAAGGTCCTGACAGGTTTGAGGTCTGGTAAGGACATCCAAGGTGCTGTCTTGTTGCTGCATCCTCAGGAGGGGATGAGAGCTATTGCTGAACAACAGAGAGCAACTCTGCTCTATTGGGTTCTTATGCAGGGGCCCTAATCCCATACTCAGAGGTCCCACTCATGATTTAATCATCTCTTGAAGTCTGCACCCCTAAATAGTATTACATCGAAGATTAAATTTCAATGCATAGATTTTTTTTTGAGGAGGGGGACATCTACCATCATTCAAACAATAGTACTCTAACAAGTTTTGTCTTAATGTCTGCTTTGTTTGATGTTAGTGTATTCACTCCAACTTCGGTTATAGTGCATGGTATATTTTTTTGTTTTCATCTTATTGCTTTCAACCTGCATGGCCTTTGAATCTAAAGTGGGTCTCTTACCGAGAGTTTGTGGTTAGATTATTACTGGGGCCTATATAAAAGTATTCCTAGAATGGAGCCTTATGAAAATCAACAACCATTGAAGAGATTGCCTTCTCATTGTGAAATCATCAGTTTAAGAGAGTCTAAGATTCTACAATCATGGTGAATATATGCTGAGATTATGTTTTTTCAGTTCTTTATAGAATTGTTATGAATACTGTTAACCTATATATTTATGCACTCATCCTCACCCATAATTTGTGAAGGAACTATATGATTTTTTTTCTTATTTTCTCATCCTCCCAACACTTGGGAACTTGTTTCCAAAGTTCTCTCTGGTGTGAGAAATTAGGGAATTATATTATGGTTTTCTAGTAAATGTAAGATTGTCATCGTCATTCATAAATAGTCAATAACTTCTTCCCTATCGCTAGAGTCTCTCAAGGGTGAAGTCATGTTGACACAATTAGTATTTGTAACTTAAACCCTGGACTTTAAAAATTGCCATATATATTATGGATGGGGTGAAATTAGATGAAGATTAGTGTAGTATAATTCAAAGGGCATGAACTTTGATGATATGCAGAACAGGGTCCAAATTTCAGCTCATTTATTTACTAAGCTATGTGACCAACAGTAATACAACAGCATATATTAACGTTGTTGAGGTGATTAAGTCAAGTATATTTTCAAAGTGCATGTCATTTGATGGTCCCAGTGATTCCAGACAGTATATACAGATCTATCATTGTTTGAATTTGCTATTTAATCATTTATTTTTTTCAGGCACCCCTGTAGCTGGACACTGAGGATCAACAAGAATAAACTGAAAAGATAAAATCCTGGCCCTTTGTTTCATATATTCCAGAAAATCTGGTAATATATAAATATAAATTCCAGATGAACTAATTAGTGAGTTAATAAGTGATAGGTGCTTAGGAATAAAACACTGGGAAAAGAAGCGAGATACATTTGATGTATTGTAAGAACATTTATAAATGCCACAATGTTCCCCCATCCAGCACAACAATAAAGGAAAAGAAAAGACATGAATATGAAATGCTGAGATGACTTATTAAAATTGTAGACAGGGTGGTTAGTGAAGGCTACCAATCCTGTAAGTTTTCATATTTTTTCTGTCAATCAATCAAATGAAAGTTTTTGGAGTGGTAGCCTTCTAGAAATAGGGTAAGGTAGTGAGTATTTACCGTAATAAGTTTTCCTGCTTAAGTATATTTCATTCTGGGTTTTAGTTTTCTATCAGTGAACTGCAGAGGTCAATATTTACAGCCTATCATTTTATAATTTGTCAACATCAATATATCGACAATACCAATGTATTATAATGAAGACTTAAGACACTGGTTTCAGGAACAAGAATATAACCAGACAGATGTTAAGGGAAAAGGAATATTGAAAGCGTGTTTTGGACTCTTAAGAAACACAGATGCTCAGTTTGTTCCTTCTGAGTCACTTAAAATACTTACTTATTCACAGTTCAATCTACAGAATTGTCAAAAGATTAGAATCTTAGACAAAAGAATCCATATGTGATAAATTAGCTCTTTGTAGGATTCTAATTTAATATTGATTTTTATAAATATAGTGATAATAAAATAAGTGAAAAGCTATGTTTGAACCTAATTTCTCCTTGAACAAATATAATTTTTCTGGAAAACACAATTTGTGGGATGGATTGTTTTCAAGAGAAACTCCATCATTCTGATGCATGTCATCCAGAAATTTGGCTGTTTGGAGAGTGAATGTCTGAGGCTGTGATGTTCAGGATGATATAATTGGGAGATACTGAAGTGGCTCGTTCGTGAATTGGCCACTATGAGAGACATGCAATGACTTAAGAGGGGAAGTGGCTTTTTATGTTTCTCCTGGACCTACACGAATTGATTTTTGGGCTTCCAAAACCCAATTGGAAACAAATGGTTTCCATTTATCAGTGCAGTGGTGTACAGAGCAGCACATATTTTTTGAATCTCTGCCATTGACGGGTTGTGAAGACAAAGGAGTTTTGAAGGGTGAGATTCCTTCCTCTCCATCAGAAAACTAATAATACGGAGATATTTTGCTTGAGCTTATGATGCTTAGACAACAAAAAAATGGAATAATCACTTCCCCAAATTTAATGATAGATTTCATCTGTAACTTAAAACCTTCAGCTCTCAAGGGCCATAGTATAAGTGGGCTATTAAGAATATTTTATTCAGAAGAAAAGTGGTGAGCATTTCATGAGAAATAGATGTTGTATTTATGAATGCAAAGGAAGGAAGACAGTCATTCTTAGGAAAAGTATTCTTTCCTGTGTTTGGGTGATTGCTTTCCTAGTGGACTAGTTTAGATCATCTCCTAAAAGTTTAAAACCTTTCAAAATAAGACAGGAGGGTTTCTAGAGCAAGAACCGTAGTGTCCTGCATCCCTTTCTCTGATTAGGTGTCAGGAGAGCTTCACTATGCAACTCCGCCCTCTAGTGTTTCATATGAAGTACGGTTATGTTCTTGGAGTTGGACTCCTGGTGCAGAGTTCCACTGAGTTAAAGATACTTCAGTACTTGTTTTCTTCTTATTTGAAAAGTAATTTGATCCAAATTCCATTTATTTAATACAGTTTTGTCATCTGTTATTGCTTACCTAATTTGTTTGAACAAAGTTGTCAGCTTTTCTGTTTTATTAGGTTTTGATTTAACCAACCCTTTTCTGTTTTCTTTATTCCACTTTGCAGTTTTTTGGGGGGTGTTATCTTTACTCTGTTCAGAGAGTTTTGAAACAGCTACTTCTTAAGTTGTTTAAGAATATGATACATGTCAACTCAACAGATTGTTAAATTCATTTAATCTTATTTTAGGGAGTGTATTCAAATTTTGATTGTCCATTTTATTTTTGGGTGCAATGTGTTTAAATAGAAGATAATTATGCCATCTATTTCTCCCTGTCAAAATATTTGTAATATATTAATGATCAAATATTTTAGTTTTGTGAACCAAGGAAAACTTCTTTAAACAGCATCACTTACTTGGATTCATGAATGTAAAACAAATACTGAGCAATCATTAGTGGAGATTCTGATACTTGAAAGAGAAACAATAATAACATTTTTGATTCTTTGGTTTGGCATTAAATTTTCAAAGGGGTGTTTTATTTTGCTTAGGGCAACGTTTATAAAAGAGAATTAGATGAGAAGTCATTTCATTATGTAAAACTTATGAACTATGTTTGAAAATGAGGTTTTTAATTACTACTGATTGTTTTACTAATGGCAAACCATCTTGCTTGAGGGAGAAATATTTTCCAAGCAGCTTAAGTTCTTAGTTAACAAGAAGCAGAGCATTAATTAAGCTGTAGCCACTGAGGCACTGAGCACCTCCTGAGGCTCCTCCATCAGCGAGAGGGTATATGGAGAATGATTCTTTCTAACTGGGTGTGAATCCTGGGGATGGCTCTGTATCCTGTAAATAACAAAGAAATCAAAGGAGGAAATAGGGGGATATAGGAATACTTTTATTTTTCTAAATGGGAAATACAGTTTTATTTTAGAGCTGCAGTGCAATTCAAGAACATTAATATTTGGTATTAGGCAAGCCTTATTTGTCTGGAAACACACGCATACACTTTTCAGATCATTGAGGCCAAAAATCTCTCTGATGCACAGGAAATGTGACCTACAACTGGAAACGAATGATGTTCTTTAGTAGCTCTAAAGAACTTGTTTTGTAACACTGTCCTGCATTATTGGCCAACCAACTCATTTATCAAGTATATAAAAGCATAGCAAAAGGTGGAAGGGAAAACTGTTTTGGCTCTGTGGCTTTGAAAGGTGTACAGGTGGAGGTTGTTCATGGAGGGACAACTTTGGAAGTGCGAAGCTTCCATTCGATAATGGCTTGTCCTTGAAGTTCATCGAACTATTTTATTTATATAATTTTTAAAAGATAAGCCATTGGGTTTTAAATATTATTGGGAATTTTTTTGATACGTTTTTATCTAATCATTTAAAATTAATTATTTTGCATGGAGAAATAAGAATATATATTTATCCTGTACGACATGTTTCAAAATTTGTATATGTTGTGGGAAAGTTAAACCATGCTGACATATGTGTTACCTCACATAGTTATCATTTGCTGTGGTGAGAACACTAAAAATTTGCTTCTTTTTTGTTCATTGTAAAAGGCTGAATATAGAATGTCATTATGTATAGGCACTGTATTTTCTTTATCCATTCATCTGTTGGTGAACAGAGGTTGATCCCACACTTGGTTATTGTGAATAATACTGCAGTGAACCATAAGAGTGCTGATAATCCCTGGACATTCTGGTTCCATGTCCTCTGGATGCATGCCCAGTTGTGGGACTGCTGGATCGTATGGTAGTTTGATTTTTCATTTTTGGAGAGCCCTCCATGCTGGTTTGCATACTAGCTGTACCAATTTACATCCCCTGCAACAGTGTGCAAGGGTTACCTTTTATTCGCATCTTCGCAAATACTTACTATCTTTCATTTTTTTGATAATAGCCATTCTAACAAGTGTGAGTTAATATCTCGCTATGATTTATTTACATTCCCCTGGTGATTAGTAATATTGAGCATTTTTTCATATTCCTGTCGTACATTTGTATGTCTTCCTTTGAGAAATGTTTATTTTGATCCTGTGCCCCCCTTTTTTTTTCTTGCGGTGTGGCAGGATTGAATTCAGGCCCTTGCATATACTAGGTAAGTGCTCTACCACTGAGCTACATCCCCAACCCTTCCTGCCCCCATTTTTAAGTCGGGTTATTTGTTTCCTTGCTATTGAATTGTGTGAGGGCCCCATTTATCATGGATTAACTCTTTATCAGATGTGCGTTTGGGGTCATATTGAAAAAAATTATTGTCCAGATAAGGTAATGGATCTTTTTCCTTATTTCTTCTTTTTAATATACTAATTTTACAGTTTCTGATCTTAAGTCTTAATATGTTTTCAGCTGATTGTTATATATGGTATTAGATCAGTGTCTAATTGCATTCTTCTGCATGTGGATGCCTAGTTTTCCCAGCACCTTTTATTAAAGAGACTATCCTTTCCTTTTTGTGTGTTCTTGGCGCTTTTGTCAAAAGTCAATAAAGGAGAATGATAGAGGGAGTAAATTCAACTGTGACATATTATCAGAACTTTTGTAAATGTCACAATGCACCCCCAGTACAACAATAATATGATACTTTGTTTTTTTAAAGTTAAAGAACTACCAGATCCTGTGTTGGGAGGATCTTTTTCTTGGGGCTTTGGCTTTTGTTTATGACTGGAAAGAGGAGCCCTTTACTATATAAAACCAAGGTTGTAGTGCCTTTTGTTTGTCTTTGTAACATAAACACATTATATATGTTAGGATTTGAAGGAGAATAGACTCTCAAATGTTTTACTGTGATTTATCCATATAGTAATCTAAAGCCAGTGTTTTAGATTCCTAAAAATTATTTCAAGAATTTTGATTAAATAATAGACTGCTTCAAAAAAAATGAATTGACCATAAGTGCGTAGAATTACTTCTGGGTTTCTGTACTGTTGAATTGGTCAGTGTACCTGTTTCTGTGTGTGCAATGTTCTTTTGATTACTGTAGCTTTGTGGTGTATTTTGAAGTTAGCTAGTGTGATGCTTCTGCCTGTGCTCTTTTTGCTTAGAGGAAAAGCTTTCAACTTTTTATTATTGAGTATGATGCCAGCTGTGGGTTTGTCATATTTACCCCCTGAGAGACGTTCTTTTTATACACAGTTTGTTGAGTTTTTATCCTAAAGGGTCATTGAATTTTGTCAAATGCTTTTTCTGCATTTATTAAGATAATGATAATTCTTTTTTTCTTCATTCTGTCAGTGCAGCCAGCGTATCTCATTTATAGATTTCTACATGCTGCGTTATCCTCCAATTCCCAGGGTAAATACTACTTGATGCTGTGGAATTATCTTTTGATGCTCTGCTGAATTTGGTTTGTTAGTTTTTCTTGAGGATTTTTCTCTCTGTCTTCATCAGGGATATTGGTCCATAATTTTTTGCTTGTAGTATCCTTATCTTGTTTTGGTATCAGGGTAATGTTGGCAGTGAGCTTGGAAGTACTTCCTCTTCTTTAATTTTTTGGAAGAGTTTGAAAAGAATTGGTTTTCTTTACATTCTTGGTTCAGTTTGGCAGGGAAGTCATTAGGTCTTGGGCTTCTCTCTGGAGGAGATGTTTGTTGTTACAGATTCGATCTTCTTACTCACTGCTTTGTTCTATTTGTAAACAATAGAAATACTTTCTATTTTTTATTTATCATACATCAATGCTAGGAATCTCTCTGTGTAGCTGTGTTTATCCCAAACCAGCAAAAATGCTTTGTCTTTTTTATTATCTCTTATGTTTTCTCTTTAACAAAATCAGAGAAGAAGAGGCCTGGAAACGGGGGAGGGAAGGTGGCCCAAACAATGTACACACATGTGAGTAAATGTAAAAACGATAAAATAAAAGGAGGAAAAAATAAATTAACAAATGACAAAGTAGAAAAAATGAAGGGATTTCATTGTGATAATTCTGTGCATGAATACAGTGCACCTTGAACAAGTTCACCCTTCCATTGTATTCCCATTCCTCCTGTCCCTCGTCTGTCTTTCAAACAGCAGTGAGTTTCTTTGTGCTGTCTTCATACGTATATATGAAACGTGCTTCCACCCTCTTCACCCCTCAGTTTTGGCAGGTTGCGTGTGTCTAGGATTTTATTTACTTCTAGGTTATCTAATTTTTGTTATGTATAGTTGCTAATAGTAGACCCTAAGGATCTTTTGTATGTTTGTGACTTCAGTTGTAATATCTCCTCTTTGATTTCTGGTTTTCTTTCTTTTTCTTAGTCTAGCTAAAGGATTGTTGACTTAGTTTATCTTTTCAAAAAACTATCTTTAGTTTTTTAAATCTTTTCTATTGTTTGTCTTATAATTAATTTCTGATCTGATATTTATTATTTCCTTTCTTCTACCACCATGGGCTCAGTTTGTTCTTTTTCTAGTTTCTTAAATATAACTTGATGTGGGCGTTTATGGCTATAAACTTCTCAGAACTGCTTTTGTTATATCCCCTAAATTTTAGTGTATGTCTGCTCCTTTTCTTTTGTCTCAAGGTGTTTTAAAATTTTTTCTATTAATTTCCTTCTTAACCCATTAGTTATTCTTGTATGTTGTTTAATTTCCACATGTTTTTGAATTTTCTGAAATTTGGCAGCACTGGATTTTGAATTGAGGGCTTTGAGCTTGCTGGGCAGGCACTCTACCACTTGACCACACCCCCAGCCCCCTTTGCTTTGGTTATTTATGAGATAGGGTCTACATTTATGCCTGGGCTGCCCTGGACTGTGATCTTCCTATTTACACTTCCCATATAGCTGGGATGACAGGCACATGCCCCACACTCAACTTTTATTGGTTGAGATGGGGTCTTGAAAATGTTTCGCCTGTGCTAGACTCCAACCATGAATCCTTCTGATCTTGCCTCCCAAGTAACTAGGACTACAGGCTTGAGCCACCACACCTGGCGAATTTCTAGCTTCCTATCATTGTAATTAGAAAAGATACTTGATATTACTTAATCTTCTTTAATTTGTTAAGACTCATTTTGTGCCCTAACATGATCTATTCTAGAGAACGAGCCATGTATACTAGAGGGAATGTGTGTTCTGCTGCTGGATAGAGATTTCTGTATATGTCTATTTAGTCTGCTTTGTCTAACGTGTAGTTTAAGTCTGATTTTTTTTTGTTGATTTCTGTCTGCAGGTTCTGTCAATTGCTGAAAGTGGGATACTGAAGTCCTCTACTATTTTTGTATTGTACTCCATCTCTCCCTTCAGATTTATTGATATTTTCTTTTATATATCTTAGTGTTCTGATATTGTGTGCATACATGTATTTATAATTGTTATAGCCTTTTGCTGAATTAGCCCTTTTCATTATATAATGACTTTCTTTGATTCCTTTTGCAATTTTTGCCTTCAAGTCTATTTTAAGCCAGGATCTAATGTGGGGGTTTGAAATGAATAAACAACTGTATAAATACAGTGCATTTGTCCCAAAGATGCACATTTAGTGTTCTTGCCTTCTCAACAACTCAAATGTATTTCTAGGCTAACAGATTTCAGAAAGTACTTAAAAAGCTAATTGTGATAGTGATTGTATTAATTGGTATGGTTTACTTATATTCAAATGTTCTGGTGATACATGTTTTAGTTTAGAAAGCTAGAAAAATACTCCTCATAAACTTTGTTCTGATAAGAAAAATGACTTATGTTACTTATTAAGTGCCTCTTTTTCTTAGTAACAAATCATAAAGTACTAAATGAAATAGTAAGCTAAAATGTATTGATTATGGTCAATAACATGTTTTCAACAGATAAACCTTTGTCAAAACATACAACATATTAATCTGTATGGCAATAATACAGTAATTTAAATGATTCATATCGTAATAAAGGATTGGCACAAAATGGTGTAATTTTCAGTAGCAGAAACTCTCATTGAGAGTGAAGAGAGAAATGCCTAATTACCAAGTTGCATGTTGCATATTAAAATGTATTCATCTAATGATTCCCTAGTAGTCCACACTGACATAAGTAACTAAGAAGATACTTATGAAGTACTTAGTATACTTATGTATACTAAGTATTAGTATATGTATACTAAGTATTTAGTATACTTATGTATACTAAGAAGTTGTAGTTTACAGTTAGAGAAGAAGTTCCTAATTTCAAATAAAGTGTGAGCTATATGTAGGTAACAGTTTTGCAAAACTTAAGTCTGTATGAGAAGTCATGCACAGATTCTTATCAGTTGTGAATCAGAATTTGCCAGGAGCTTAGAAGAGAGCTCACTTCTCATATCTTTACAGAGTGAATAATAGAATTTCTTTTAGGTGTTTGATCAAACCAAATAGTGTCAGCAAAGTAACTATACAGTGAGTAAATTATAAAATGGCTATCTTTTATAGTAAATATATCCAAAACTCAGTAAAAAGAATGTATTTCTTTATATGCTTACAGATACTCATGGATTAAAATTCCATTGATTGCTTACCAGGTGGCAGTGGAAGGTAGTGTAGATTAGACAAGTGTTTCTTTGAAGTAAATACCAATATGTTATTTCTAAGACTGAAAATATTTTAAAAATATGCTTGAGAGTGATGTGGAGTAGGAGGTCAACAATATGTTTGGACATCTCTCTCTCCACACACTCACTTTGTCATACTGCCTCTGATTGAACTTCGTGTGCTCAGAAAGGAAGCACTTTTATCATAAGCTTTGCACTACAGCATAAGTACCCCTAGAGACCCTTATTGATTGTAATATCAGCCACACTTGTTGAACTGTCACACACCAGGACCTTGCAGAGGGCTCAGTCGGAGGACTGCATTGAAATGCTCTAGAATGATTAGCTCAGAATAATGTATCTTACTTTGAGGAGCTTCACTTTAAGTCTAACACAATTGACAGGTTCAGACTCTGTGGAATTCATAAAACTATAAGTCAGTTAGGGAAATAGCCATATGATCATTTAGGGTCCTTTCCTTATTCCTAATTCATGGGGCATCACACATCACTTTGGGATTTGGAGTAAACCTACTAACTTACTAAAGTGTGTTGAATTACACAAGTAATTTAGAAAGCATAGCATTCTTAAAATGTATGTGAAATTTGGAATAATTCAGATAATGTAGAAACCAGTGCAGTAAAAGTGGATAATCCTCTTCTTTATTTCCTGGCTCCCACCTCAGCCTATCTGCCTCCTGGTGTTCATCACTGAAGGAAGAGCATTTTGGGGCCTGGGGAAAGATCATTTAAGGTTGTGCACACACACAAGTTATACTTTTCCATTTCCCCAAAATGGGAAACCTCTACCTTCTTTGTTCTTCAGCTTTTCCCCTCAACCATCTATCAGTACAGAGCTCTGCATTTTTTTTCAACCAGTGCATTGTTATTTATGGTGACTGTAACAATTCATTTAACAGTTCCTATAGAGGGTTATTAGGTAGTTTCTCATTTCTCAGAGAAATGATGTAGTGAACTCCATACACACACTGGGTGTGTTATTGCAGGGCTGAGTCAGACATGGGGACATTGGCTTTGGGGTGATGCTACTGAACTTTCCATAGATGCTTCCCAGTGGCCTGCCACCAGCACTGTTCCAAATAGGAATTTCCATCAGTGTTGTTGGACAGTACTCAATTCCCATATCCTTATGGCTATGCAAATAATAAGTAATTAATTATTGATAAATTAAATTATTGCTGTAACATAAAAGTGATACTTGGTTTTTAATTTTTATTTCTAATTATGAGTGAGGTTGAACATTCCTTTCTGTCTACCATTGGTGTGTGTGTGCGTGTGTGTGTGAATTCTGGTTTTCTCCTCTGCCAGTTTTTAATTACAGTCCATCTTATTCATTTGTAATGCACATTAACATTGTTACAAACTTTTTTCCTTTTTTTATCCCTTGGACAGTTTGATCTGCTAGGTTCTGTTACATAATTTATAATCTAATTGGGAGATTGTCATTAGCAAAACACCATCCAATTAATTTTTAAACATATGCGGATTACCTTTGTGTTACTGATTTCTGGCTTAATTGCTTTATGATTAGAAAGTATACTTAACATGAGTTCCATCTTTCCAAATTTTCTAAACTTTTTTTGACCAAACGTGTCATTTCTGTATATGTGGCATATGCGCTTGAAACAAATGTGCTTTCTCCAGGTCTTGAGTGAAGTGTTTAAAGTTCAACTGGATTGTCTTGGGTTGCTTGCTCTACCCCTTACATAAGTCTTCGAGTTCTTAAGGTAAAACAAACAGAGCTGCTGGACATGTAACCACAGAAATTCCTTGTGTCATTTCCTCAAACCTATAAGGTGGGATTTGGTTTAGATGCCAGTGATGGAAATCAAAATGCCTAAATCCAAGGAAAGGCCAGAATTTCTTTTGCTGATGAAAGTATTAGGTAAGATACTCCAGAGCTCTGAAGTACTCCATGTTGTCAGAGTCCAGGCTTCTTCTATCTTACTGTGGCTTCATACCAAGTTCATCTCATTGCACACGGTGGTTGTTTTACCTCTACAATCACATCTGTATTCCTTGTGAAGGGAAGAAAAAGAGAGGAAAGCCCATCCCTCCAGAAATATCTAGAGATGTCTATTGGACATTTCCCAGACATTGCACACAGTACTTCAGAATACATCCAGTGGAACACAGCCTAGTCTCTTGATCACATCTAGCCACAGGATAAGCTAAGAAGTGTTATGTTTATTTTGGTTGGCTTGTTAACTACTGAACTTTGGGAGTTCTCTAAGAAAGGGATGAATAGATAATGAGCAAAAATGAGCACTCTCAACTATAACCAATTCTATCAATATGTACATCCACCAATTAGTACTTAATTGAACACAGTGTCATTTGGAGTAAGAATGCTGCACTTAACTTTGGGTGTGAGCTTTGCTAAAATGCATAGAATTTCGCCTGTTCTACATCCTGAAACGTACTCTCACTTAAGAACCTCTTGGTTGCCACGCTTCTTAGCATGGTAGTCGAGGTCTTAATTGAGCCATACACACCTGAGGTTGCCAGACATATGAATGTCCACTCCCTGTGCTTCCTGTGACCTGTGAGTGTACCAAAGAGTTGCCCTTAGTCTCCCAGCACAAACGGAACCTTGCTTTAGTCCCTGGGCTAGTGACACTCCTTTGTCATCTAGGAATGTTGTTTCTCTGCTTTCTACATGGAGAAATATCACCTCTTGCTTTCCAAATCTAATCCAAAAGCCACTGTCCCCTAAGCTATTTCTGGTCACTCCCACCTGTGGGTAATCTACTTCATAGAACTTTGACAGCCCTGCATCTGATCTATGCATCTAAAATTGAATGCACATTTTTTTGTCTCTGCTACAGTGAGGGGCACTCGAGGGCAAATTCTGTGGTGCCTGGTCACATGCAGAGCCTTGGACAACACATCAATAAAAGAAATTGACATGAATGACTTGTTGCTGATAAATGTGTGCATTTAGTGCCATAATGTTTATTTGTACAACTTAAATGATCACATTACATTCATGCTGCTTAATAATGCAGGTGGTCTGAATGAGATTATTGGTGCTTAATCATAGTAATAAGAGAGATGCTTTCATTTCAAAGGTAGTATAACTAGTTGCAGGTGGCGAGAGAGCACCTGGTTCCCCTACAAGCATCTCTTAATATTTAATGGATTTATTCTTCACCAAACAGAGGAAGTGGAGGTTAGAACTGATGCCAGTTCCTGTGATTGGACTCACAAGGGACACTTTATTCATGCGCTTTGGAGAGGGGTAAGGAAGCATCTAGACTGCACTTGGGTCTCTGATTGGGGTGGGAGTCAGATGCCGTACTCTGCTCCAAAAATGCTGATAGGTGATTTTACCCTGGACTCTTAACCAGCTCTTCCTGCCTCCAGTCAGGATTTCTGTGCATCTAACTGGATGCTGATGAACTGTGGCTTAGGTTTTCTAAGATGAATTAATTAACAGGGCTTGAAATGATTTGTGACATGGATCTTGATAAGACTTACTACTCCTGTATTACAGATGTACCCAGACACAAGTTTTAATTATATTTTTGAGCCTTGGCTGAGAAACTTGGAACAAATATCATCTTTTGACAGAAACAGCAGTTCTTTGTTAGGCAGATGGGTGGGCAGGTAGAGATGTCTAGTCTATGTTATGCCCTCTGCAAGTATCCAAATTACTGCAAATTTACCTAGATGCAAAAGTGCATTTGGTAAAAGGCTTTGTGTTTGTCACGTTTTTGTTACACACTGAGAGAAATAGTTTAAAGGGATGAAATATTTATTTTAGCTCACAGTTCCACATGTTTCAGTGCAAGGTCAGCTGCAATCCTTTGCTTTGGGAAATCAGAATATCATGGTGGCAGGAGTGTGCAGCAGTGGCTGCTTACCCCATGGGTGCCAGCAAGTGTAGAGCGAAAGATAGAAAGGGGCTCAGGACTAGATGTATCTTTTGAGGACACTCCCCTCCCCCTGCAGTGACTTAACCTCCCAAAATAGTGCCACACGCTGGGACCCAGCTTTCAACACATATGTGTCTGTAGGGGCATATCTTGTATTCAAACCATAGCAACATTTATTCATAAATGAATTGCAAGTAAAATAGAAATAAAAACATAAAGCTCAACTAAAAACCTCTTCATGCATGCACAATGAACAAGATACTGGAAATACAGCTGTTAATGTTAGAATCAAAACACGAGTGTCAACTATCACCCCTGTTACTTGAAATTGTTCTGGAAGTGCTAGCTAATCAGGAAAGAGAGCAAAAAATACACATAGGTGCCTTTTCTCCACACTTGCATCAACAGATAATAGTATTTTGTCTTTGCCTCAAAATGTCAACAATAAATAAACCAAAGTCTTAGTTTTTGCATTTTTTTGGTTAATGGAGAAGTCATTAGTTTATTGGCATTATTAAGAACTTACATAGTATAAACATTTACTTGTAATAATAACTGGATATTTGAAAGGAAAAAATCTGATTGACACCACTTTTCAGTAGTTCCAGATGTGCCTGTGTACATGCACACTCTTGAATAAAGGGTATGAGACTAAAGTCTACTGTTTTTGCTTGTCCTACTAAGAAACATAAAATGAGATCAGTCTGATAGAGGTGGGATGTAGGAGGGCAGTGGTTATAGGAAAATGACTTGGGGTCCATGAACTGATACCATGCTTTTGGAGAATGGTCTAGAAATGTTTGTCTGAATATATAATGTAGGACTCTTTGTCTTGTCAATCACACCTTAGGGGGTTTAGTCTAAGGATAAAGCTATATGAGTCTGAAATGATGTGTATACGAGGATATTAAGTTCAGTCTTGTGTGTGATAGAGAAATATGGGAAAAGTCATAAATGCTTATCCATAAAGGCTGGAGAATGGTTATCTAAATCATGGCACCCTTGTGCAGGGGGTTACTGTGAAGCCTTTGAAAGTTTCCCATACCCTGTTTTTGAGGTGTAAAAATAAGGTTATGAAATGCATGTATGTTCTAATCTCACTTAATATTTAACTATAGATTTAGATATCTAACTATGTCTATGAATGTTGAGAAATAGCTGGAAAAATTGCCAAAATATTAGCATTTTCCATTAAGGTAGGTTAACTTGGAAGTATGATGTTATTGGTGTAACAGAAGATATTTGCCACCAGCTTACAGTCACAGAAGGTCAAAGAAAGGGCCAGTCAATGTAGAAAGAGAGATGGAAGAGGGTCTCACATGGCAGAAAATAAATCCTAATGAGAGTTAGGACTTGAATAGGTGGAGAGGCAAGAACAGCATTCTGGATTTGGGGGACAGGCTTTATTCTACAATGTTCATGTGAAACATGAACTTATGTTTTATTCTGTAAACTCGAGGACCTCATGCTATAGGGAAGAATGAAGCACCTAAATTGGGTTGGGGGCGTAGCTCAGTGGTAGAGCACTTGCCTAGCATGTGCGAGGACTTGGCTTCACTCCCAAGCACCACAAAATAAAATCTCTGTAAAATACAATGTAGCATGGAAAATGTCTTGAGCGTGGAGAACAGGAATGGAGGGGAAGGGGGCTGAATAGTGAAGTTTCTGGAAGAGGTGAGCATGAGATGAAATTCATAGAATGAGTGAGCCAGGAAGAGAGTAATAACACCAGGGAAAACCTTGTATACCCGTGTCAGACTTGACCATCACAGTGTCTCAAAATGCCACTTCCAGTTCACTGAGAAGATGTCAAACCCGTTTAGCAATTCCAGTGCTTTTCCACTTAAAGACAGTGCAGCTCAGGCTTGCATTGAAAGCCACCTCACCTGCCTGTTCTGCAGCACCATGTATTATGTTTCTAAGGAGATTTGACTTACGGATTTGTGAGGTGGGAAACACAGTTCTCCTCAGTCCACTCTGGACCTGGAAAGTCAGGACTCCATTTTAGGGGATTTTCTGTTGATGTAACTGAATACCGCATAGTAGCTATTTTATAAACAATAGAAGTTTATTTGGCTCATGGTTCTGGTGGCTGGAAAGTCCACATGCAGGGGCCACATCTGGTGAGAGCCTTCCTGCTGCATACCATACATGGTGGATGGGCAGACAAGCTTGGCAAGCCAGAAAATGTTGGCTCAAACTTATCATTTTATCAGAAGCCCACTCCTGTGATAACCAACCCATTCCAACAATAACAGCCTTAGTCCATTCAAGGGCAGTGCTTGCATGATCTAATCACCTCTTAAAGGTCTTAACCTTTTTTCTTGTTGTTGCTGTTGGCAGTGATAGGGGTAAAACCCAGGGTCAACTGCATGCTAGGCAGGCACTTTATCACTGAGATACAGCCCATGGTCACATCTCCTACTACTGTTGTTGCAATGGCAGTTAAGTTTCAACCTGAGGGAACATGTCATAGAACTGTCTACTATGTACTGGTGCAGACTGCAACTGGAATCAGTTTTCAAACTTCTGTCCCTGTAAATTCTAAGACTCATATAATCTACATTTGTAGTAAGGTACTCTTTCATTAAATTATTGACTAATGGAGAGAAAAGTGAGTACATCTAGAGTGCATAGGTGGTAAACCCTTCATATTTGTGCACCTGTACAACCATCATGCAGGTCAAAACACAGAGTATTTTAAGTCTTGGATTCACTTTGTGTGTGTGTGTGTGTGTGTGTGTGTGTGACAGCCCTAGGGTTTGAACTCAGGAACTCATGCTTGCAAGGTAGATGTTTTACTGCTTGAGCTACTCTGCCAGCTTGTATTTTAATCTTCAACATGCTCTTTTGGGCTTTTTCCCAGTACATAGACCTTCAACAAGCATAACTTTTATCAAAATAGATTACTTTCTCTATTTGTAGATTTTATTTAAGTGGACTCTTAAGGTGTTTGCTGTTTTGTCTTGGGCTTCTGTAGCTTCACATTGTGAGATTTATCTGTGTGATTGCACATGGCGGTAGTTTGCTCGTTTTACTGCAGTGTAGTGTTCCACCGTAATCATGGATGCTGATCCATTGGTCAGTTGTGCTGCTTTCTTCCTTTGTTTACTTCCTATTCTAATTGTTTCTTAGATGAATATCGTATTGAAAATGACAGAATGAACACTCCCTGCTACATTTTCTTAAAATCTTCTCAAGTGTGCAATATTTAAAAAGAGGCAGAAGATGAAGGAAACGTGTATTACAGAAATTTTCTTCATGACATGTTGGTGCCACGTAGCTTTGCCAGTGGCATAAACATTTCATGGAATATGCAGTTGTCTGAGTCACAAACCAGCCAGCCTCCCCTTGGGTTCTGTAGCTGTCTGAACTCATTGGGTTGTACTTGCTGGGTGCATAAACCAGCAGGACACTGGCTGGGGGAAGGAGTGGCTCCTCCTCCCCATGTCATGTCTGTGTCCTCCTTAAATGCAGTCATATCCAAGATGGCATCTACTGTGACATCAAATGAGAGTCCTTTGCATGGTCCTTTCTTTTGAGAAAATTGACCCCCAGAACTGTTCATTTTCCCGTTGGGATAAACTTGAGTAGAGCTCAGTTTTTTCTGTCTCTCTCCTCATTTTAAGCTTTTTTTAAAATCACAAAGTAGCCATGCTAGAACCTCTATTCCCCTTGATACCCAGTCTCCTACAGAGTACTGTGATGGAAGGCAGGAGGTATTTCTCAAGAACTGTGGCTGTCACAGCCTATGTATCAACTTCTGCATTAGCTGGTCTGCTTTGCAGTGTCTTACACTTGAAAGCTAAGTTGAGATTATCGATTTTCCTCCCAGTTCATTGTGCCACAAACTGAAAAACTTGGAAACAACCTACTCCAAGCAGTTTCTCCTGCTCCCCACAGTCTTTCACATCAGAACTTTGAACTAGTTTCAGGTTTTTAGTCCTTAGATCTGGACACACTTTAGATACAATATATTCTATACCTGAAGATCGTGGAGCTGGTGAAATGAGCCCTGAAGTTGTGGACTGGGTCCAGAATTTGTGTTACAATTCTTCACACAGTGAAGCCAGACAGAATTCTGCAGTTTTGCACTGAGGTCAATGGTAATACTCTTTTTGAAACCATCAGAGCTGAAAGGAATAAATAGAATGCCTTTAACAAATGAAAGGCTTTGCTTATCTGTGCTTGTTTTACTTATTTTTTATTTCAGCTAACTGATGAATGGCAGACATCAGCTTCCATGAGTTAGGATGATTTGGTAAACATAAAGAAAGCTACTGAAAGCAGTCATCAGGATACTGACTGAGCCTCTATTTTAATATAATAAAACAAAAGGTCCTTGCTGTTGGACAGTGAGATCTGTAAGATCATCACCCACTTGTGATGAGGAGGTTGACGTTATGTCAAAACCCTTTTGAGTATTTATAAAAGCAAACAGGTTTTTTGCTGTCCTTGAAAATTGTTATGGAATTTGATTTAAAATGTTCACTAGCTGAATAAAACTGGACATGACACATCACTTACAGAATTTGGTGGGATAAAGATTTTATAATCACGCATACACAATTGGAAATGCTGCTACACAAAACCATCTTTGAGGTCCAGTCCATTAAAAACAGATGAAATTTTATCTAATTATTTGCTTTGGACAAATATGGACAAAACTTACCAAGAAAGGGGAGGAAGTTTAAACTAGTTACACCAGGGCACCCGCTTGAGAGGCATGTGTCCTGTAAATGAATGTGGAGGCAGTGATTCTGTGAGCGCTAGTACAATATCTGTGCATTTATTTGGATAAAAGCATGTGCCAGAATGAGAAAAGGTGGCAGTAGTTTTTCAGAAATCCACTTCTATCAGTATAGACAGACTGGTTTCTTCAACAGCTGTATCATTTTATATAGAGTAGGTGTGTTTGGTCTCTTACTTTATAATCACTTTTTTCTTTCATAAAAACTATGTTAGTGAGCTAATACATAGACTGGAGGCTTAAGCAACAGAAATCTAATTCTCAAGATGCCTGGAGGTGGGGAAAGTCTGCTAGGGTGCCAACTGATTTGATTCCCGGTGACTGTTCTTTTCTTGCCTTCTTATTGTGTCCTCATGTGGTGTGTGTGGGGAGCAATTTTTTATAAGGCCACAGTACTATTATGTTAGAGACCCACATTTATAACCCATTTACCTTAATTATGTCCTAAAGAACCTATTTCCAAATATAGTCACTTTTGGAGGTAGGGCTTCAACATGTGAATTTTGAAGAGAAAATTTAGTCCATAGCAAGTACTTGCTTTGAACTTATAAAACTAATCACCAGACTGGCTAGAAATGGGAGACCTGACATTGGTGGTATCTGATGGCAGCAGAAGACACTTAACATCAGAGCATAATGTCTAGCTAGCCTACAGATTGCATGCAATATAGGTAATTAATTTGTTGAGTATTTTCCAATTATTAGTGATCTTTGGCCATTTAAAATAAACTCTTTAGGGTAACTTTAGATGTGTAGAAAAGTTGCAAAGATACTACAGACAGTTCCTGTACACTTGGTACCCAGTCTGTCCTATTGTTAACAATTTTGCTACATCATACTTGTCACAATTCAGAAACAAATGTAGGTGCATTATTATTGTCTTAAGCTCCACAATTCACTAGGATTTTCCCCCTAATACCATTTTTTCAGTTCCAGGGTCCTGTAAGGGTGCTACATTGCATTGATTGATCATGTTACCTTAGCCTTCTGTCATCTGTGATGGTTTTTGATGGCCTTGGTGGTTTTAAGGATTATTGATCAAGTAGCTTGTAGAATGTCTTTCTGTTTGATTTTGTCCAGTGGTTCTCTTGTGGGTCATCCCATTGTACCAGGGGTGTGTACTATCAACATGACTTTCTACTGTTGATGATGACTTTTATTCTATTTTAACCCATTTTATACTGCTATCACAGGAATATGACAAACTGGATAATGCATAAAGAACAGAAATTTATTCTCTTACAGTTCTAGACACTGGGAAATCAAAGATCAATGCTCCATCAGGTTAGAGCTCCAGTCTGTCTGCTTCTAAGATGTGTCCTTAAACTCTGCATCCTCCAGAGGTGGACAGGAGAGACACCATGTTCTTACATGCACAAGAGCTGAAGAGAGTGCAAACTCACTCCTGCATTCCCTTTTTATGCAGCACTACAAAGCAGCTCTCCAATCAAGAGGGCAGACCCCTTGTCTTCTGAGCTCCATACCTACCATTAGGCCCCACCTCCCACACATCCCAATGTGTGTTATGATGGGGATTAAGTTTCCAAAAGATGAATTTTGGGGACACAGTCAAACCACAGCAACTTGGCTGAAGTTGTGTTTTTCAGATCTGTTCACTATAAAGTTATCCCTATGCCCCTCCCCTCCCCCATTTCCATAACCATTCTTTGAAGACAATACATACAGCCCATACTCAGAGAATGGAGGGTTGTTGACTATTGAAAACTTGTTCGTGTTTCTTGTCACCTACAACATCTAAGTGAGTCCGGATGTAACCCTTATCCTAACCCAAATGGGAACATTTTGTGCAATAATTTTCCCACAACTCCTCACATACAAGCCTTTCCCATTCTGTCATCTGTTACTTTTAGTGTTGTTGGTTCTCTGTAGCATGCACATGGTATTTAAAATCCAGATTAACACTGAAAATTTATTTAGCTATCCCCGTGTTTCCACTTCATTTAGATGTTTGCCTAACAGCTGAAAAACTCTGATAATGAACTGAAAATTATTTTTTCATCACAGTGTTTGGCATCATGAAGTTATATATACACTTTGGCACCATGATTCCTCACTTGGCTATTAAATTTTGATATAATTTAACTAGATGTGGATCCATGTGACTCATCTCTGTGCAATTCTCTGTGTGCTCCATACACAGATCGCAATATGTTGCTTTGATTAAGAATCAAAATGCACAATTTAACTAAATCCTAAAACCTCCAAATCAATTGAATAGGCTGATGGAAAACAAGACGTAGGATTATGGGATGAAAAAGAGAAAATGTCAGTCAACACAGGTTCAGTGGTTTGTGCTAGAGAACAAATAATGCCATCAGAAGGCAGTGAGGGGAGGGAAGGGGGTACCTGTGGGTATAAGTGCATTGAAACAAGGCATGGAAGGGTATGCGTGGTGAGCACATCACAAAGAGATTTGATAAATTCCATCTTAAAGGGCACTGAGGGTCATCTTAATTGCTCTTTAGAAGTATTGTAAACATTCTCAGCAATTCTTACTGACTCGACTTTTGTGTCCCCCAAACTCAGTTCACAGCACTCACTTGTGAGCAATGATATTATTATTTTGGGTTTTTTTTTGTATATAAAGTGCTTTCTTATGTATTAGCTCCATAATTCCTTATAAAATCTTTGCCATCAGTTTTATCATTAGTCTTGTTTTACAGATGGGTCCATTGAGGCTTAGAGAAGTTAAACAATTTATTCTGGGTCACTTGGTCTGGGCTACAGAACCAGGAACTTCATTTGGTTTCAATTAAGTTCAAGAGACGGGGGCCTTATGGGAGGTTCTTATGTAACTGCGGGTGTGACCCCTCCCCATCCTCTCTCTGTGCTCCTGTTTGATATGTGGCCATTTTTCCATATGAGCCCCTGTTATTGTGTGCTTCCCTGACGAGGGCCAAATAAATGGGTTTGTCTGATCTTGGACTTGAATCTCCAGATTGTGAACTAGGTAAACCTTTGCTCTATAAATTTATTTGGTTTGGGTGTTGCTTTGTAATAATGCAGAGCAGGCAAGTATGTGAAGGGGTCTACAGACTGCAGCTGCTAGACTCATTTTAATCAAACTGCAGGTTGAACATACCTAACCCGAAACCCCCAAGTCTGAAATGCTCCCAAATCTGAAACTTTTTAAGTATCAAAATGATGCAACAAGTCTGATGGTTCACAATGTACACAAACGTTCATACACAATATTATAAAAATATTATATAGAACTATGTTCAGATATAAGGTGCATGTGGAATATAAATGAATTTCATGTTTAGACATGGTTCTCTCATCCACAAGACATCTCATTTTGTGTAAGAAATATCCCCAAACCTGAAACAGTTTTAGTCCCAAACATTTTGGTGTAGGAATAATTCAACTTCTGCCTCTGAAGCCCTGCCAGTATTTTGAAGAGGTTTTGCTACCACGATGTCCCATGTGAGCCTTGCTTCTGGGGAATGCCCCAAACCTCTTAAACAGGATTCTAGTTGCACCTCCCACTGTGCCACCCTGTCCTGGGCCTAAACAAAATTTTCTCTAATATCAGCCTTCCTTGCTTTGATTTTGCTGTTTTGCCTCAGGCCCAACCTAGTGTTGTTATAGGAAATGGAAGCCAAGGTCAGGTGGGAACTTGTCTCATCAGTCCCACCCTCTCTGTCTTCTTGATTCCGACATATCTATGGTGGGTGGTGGTTGCTGGCTTTCCATCTCCCTGTGCTATCTTGGGAGTCAGAAATAGAGACAGAGCAAAGGGATCAGAGAACTTCAAGTGGAATGAAAAGTCAAGGATAGGTAGTGAAGCAAGTCAGGATCAGAGAAAAGGGTTGAATGGAAAAATAGGCACTGGGCATTCTACCCCCATTAAAGGTCTGATGCTATTTGTTTTTATGTAATAAAAGATAAAGTACAAAACATATAAACAAAGCTTTGCTGTAAATGGAGCTAACACCACAGAGAGAGGTGTAACGAGAGCCATATTGCACTGACTGCACTTTTGTTGTGCGTTATTGAAATCCTGGCATGCACAACATGCAAGCAGTGTAAGTCCCTGGGGTTAAAAACAGGCTCCATTGTAGTGCTCTATGATATGCTTTGTTTTCTGGTTGCTTTACGAGCCATCTATTCTTGGCTTAAAAAGCAGGGGCTGTCCCAAGGATCCTAAAGTGGAACCATCTCTCCAGCTGTCATTCGAACCAGGAAGGAGAGCTGGGGGTGGGGGTGGGGGTGGGGGTGGCGAATAAGAACACGGGTCTGAGGTTGGCCAGAAATACGTTATCATTGTAATGCTTTCTTCCCTTAAAGTCTTCCCTTAGAAATGGCTTGCCTTTGTAAAATAAATAAGATTTAATCACTTCCTCCCAATTTTAACTACTTGTTGATAATTATTTTGGTTTTGGAAATAGGCATGCCAACTTTTCAAATGAGGTTTTTAGTCATTTTGGCCTGAGTTGTCTAAGAAGAATCTGTTGTTTTTCCTCTTAAAGATGATCAGGAGGCTGTCATCTAAACTTTTGGCAGTGACTCATGTGGAAACCATGGGTTGGCTCTGTTCTGCCTTTTAAAATCTTTGTTATGCAAAGTGATTTTCCAGAGGAAGGAAATCCCCTAAGAGTCAAGCAGTCTCCTGGCTGCTGAAGGCCTTGAGGGGTCCTTGTGCTGTGAATGTGACGTGTTTAGATACCCAAGTGCTTTTCACAGAATGGATGGTTTTGAGGCAATGAGTTATTTTATTTTATTATTCTCAAGGCCAGAATATAGTGTTCTCTTTTGTTTCTTAGCTCTTGAGTTTAAATTCACATTTTCAAGGTGAACAGAAAGTAACTTTTGTTGGTTTTTTTTCTTCAAAATATTGTAGAGGTCATGCTGTGTTCTGATGGATGTGTTTCTGTCACGTTTTTCGATGACTTTCCAAGGACACTCTACTCTTCGTGTATTTTGCCAATAGGCTATGGCTAATTCTTTGCAGTTTCCAGGGGCCAGTGCATTCTTGTGGACACTGTAGACTTCTTAGAAAAGGTACACATTATTTGCTTTTGTTTGACTCAGCGCCCTGAAACTGCTAATGTTTGTTATTAAAAGTAGGATTTGTATTGTGAAATGCCTTTTGTGTTTAGATCTAGACCTAGAAAGTAAGGTAGATGAGGACAGGATATTTCTAGCACTTAAAATAGTGTCCAACACCCAGGAGGAGCTGAATAAATACAGCTGGTCACACACCTGTGGGTTCGACTAGCCATGAATAGAAAACACTCATGAAAAACAGATTTTGTCTGTGTCAAACATGCACGCACCTTTCTTCTTGTCATTACTCCCTGAACCATATAGCAGCAATTTCTGTATCGGTTACATTATATCATTAGTGATCTAGAGATGATTTAAAGTATATATTCACGTTAGGGTATAAGCAAACACTACACCAGTTTACATGAAGGCTTGAGTATCCACGGAGTTCAGTATCCCTGGGGTTGGGGGGTGTCATGGAACCAACACCAAAAGATGACCACATGTATATTCTGAATGAGTATGGCTACCACCTGCTGTGTTATACTTCAGCCACTAGATGAAGTCTCTAATGTGCCCTGTTGAGAGGTTGGGAGGAACCATGGGGGTGGATTTATGATATTCCCTCCTCTGGTGGTTTAGAGACTAGGTAATTCCTGCAACTTTCAAAATAAATCAAGTGTCCTACAGCTTTGGCGCTTCCCCTAGGTCCCCTTCATTCCCAGGGCTCTGGCTACATCTCATCATTACTTTAGAATGATGCGATTACCAAATCTCTGAGTTGGTGCACATCTGCTTAGATGCCAGAAACATAGGAAGTAGACCATCTTGAAATCCATTCAGGTGCTTTTTAATTTTATTATTTTTTATTTGTTTGATCAGTATTCAGCAGAAAGAGGTTGTATTAGTTAGCTTTTCATTGCTGTGACCAAATACTTGACATAAACAACTGAAATGAGGAAGGATTTATTTTGATTCATCGTTTCAGAGGCTTCAGTCCGTGGGTGTTTGGCACCATAGGCTTCGGCAGAACCTCATGGTGACCGGAGCACGTGATGGTGGAGGCTGTTATTCTTCATTTGTAGGTGGACAGGAAGCAGAAAAGGCAAGGGAAGGACCAGGGACAAGATAACCCCCAAGAACCTGCCCCTAGTGACCTACTTCCTTCAGCTAGGCCCCACTCCTAAAGTTTCCGGAACTTCCCCAAATAGCACTTCCAGATGGGGACCTAGGTTTTAATACATGATCCTGTGGGGGATGTTTCATAGTCAACTGTAACAGAGACTAATCTCAACATTTACATATTTCTTAGCCTTTTGTGTTTTATGGTAGCTCTGCTATATAAATACTAATGTCTATAACTGTTAGCTCTTCTTTATGGATTGCATGCTCTACAGTTTTTCTTATTTGCTTTGAAATTATTGTGCTGGGTATTAAGGTCAAGAGTCCTGATTTCTGGTTGCTTCTTATCTAGGGTGCTTTTGCCCAAGTTTTATTTTCAACTTTTATGAGTCCCAATATGTTCGATGTTTGTTATATGTAGAATATCTTTTGTTTTGTTGGGGAGTTAGGTCTAACTGGAAGGTCTTCTTTGGTTTTGGGTTTTGAATATAATAGATAATTTATTTATACAATGTGTTTCATCTTAGTTCTGTAATTTTATTTTATTCTTTTCTGTTATTTAATTAATTTTTTATGTTTATGGAAAGGTTATATTGTGTTTTACGTTTTAGTGATAACCTTTATAACTATAGCTTCCTAGCTATACTCCACTAATTATGTTTCTTTAGAAAGCATCTCTTTACACCCCCTAAGATCCATGAAGAAATGAGTATTTTTTTGTTTATTTCTACTTTCTATCCTTTCTGTCTTCCACCTAATTTTAGTTGATTACATTATAAATATTCAGTTATTCTGTTGTTCAACTTTATATTTTAATATAGTTAGAGATTTAAATTTTATGTCTTGGCTATAGAGGATGATGAATTAATGTACTTCATCACCTTTCTGCTTTTCCTGTGTAATCCCAAATTTTGTTAGTCACCCCATTTCTACATTTGTCATAGAATATGCCATTTCTATTCTACAATTATAGTTCTCACAGTTTTAATTTTCATCTTTGTGCATTCAGTAATCTTTGATAGTCATTTTACTACAGTTTTTTTTTTTTTTATTAGTCTTTTGACTTTCTTTGACTGAGGACTCTGGAGGCCTTCTGTGGTGTCCTAACACTGCATGTAACTGGGGAGAAGCCCATAGTTAACTGATATCTTTCCCTTCAAGATAGATTTACCTTTCTTATCCCATTTGAATGCCAGAAAGATTTTTATCATTGAGGCTCACTTCACGTTTATTGTTATATGTAAAACTTACTTTAGTGCTCAGTGTATAGTCTGCTTTTTCAATTCTCTTTTTCTTTCTTTTTTTTGGTAGGGCTTCACACTTGTAAATTAGATGCTCTCAAATCACATACTGTACCGTTGAAGTCACACCTCCAGCCCATTTTCCACTGGCTATTTTGGAGATGGGATCATAAACTATTTGCCTAGGCTGGCCTCCAACTGCAATCCTCCCAATCTTAGCCTCCTAAGGAGCTAGGATTATAGGCATGAGCCACCCATGCCTGGTTTATTTCTCAAGTTTCTTGAGTTATACATTTATTTATTTTTCTATCTTTCTGTTTTCTTATTCTGAGACACCAGTTAGACATTTGTGATGTTTAAGGACTATTATTTCTCCTTGAATTTTTAAGACCATATTTATTTATCATTCTGTTTCCTTTACAGAAGAGATACTGGGGCACAGTAAGACACAGGACTGGCTAGGATTCAAATTCAGGTCTGTCTACTCTATGTGTTGTTAGGAGAGCACCTTTGTTCCTGTTAAATATCTTTCCAAGTAATCTCAAGTAGTTTCTTTCTCTGTCCATGTCTTTCTGTCTTTCTCTTTCTCTCTCTTTCCCTTCCCCATCACTTCTCCTTTCTTTTTAATCTCTCCCTCTCTTCCTTCTGTCCTGCTGTCTTTTGATATCTTTGTCCCACATTATTGCTGTGAGGAACACGTTTCAAACAATTGTGAAGCTATAATTGTTTATGTCACTTGTAGTGTGATTACTCACACTTTTTGAGTATTTTTCTCTATAGACATGGAGAACACCTGAACATTGCAAGAATAATTACCTTCACCTATACTGAGACTTTTAAATCTTTAAACATTTTTTGAACAGTATTTTCCCTTTGGGCTTTATGAGATTCGTAACATTTTCTTTGATCTTTCCTTCTCAAACTGTGGGTCCAAAAAAGGTAGATGATATTCAAAACAGATTTTATATGGACAATAGGGTGGGAGAATTTAATCTTCTGTCTTATTCTTCAATTTAGGTTTCAGTAACATACTTGATTTTTTACAAAAAAATCAGCTTTCTGATTTGTGAGCAGTGTCTGATCCAAATCCCTGGATATATTTCAGATATCCCTGTACTCATCTTCTACATTACATTGTGTAATTCTTTTGTCCTCTGTAAATGCCCTGCTAGAGGCCCATTTTGAATCCCATCTGTTTATTTCTCATCACTTTCACATATTTAAATGTCTACCTGAATTCATACGGTCTTTTGGGTTGGTAACAGACCAAAGCTATTAACTTACAGGCGGTACCATTGTGCAGTCATTGATGAGAAGATTGTAAAACTGGACCAGGAACCTAACTCTAAGGTTATTGTAAGGTAAAACTAATCATTATAAAAATTTGTTGTATTTGTTATATTAATGTACATTTAGGTAAGTTGAAAGCTGTGTGTGCTTGTGTGTGAGCAGGAGAGACAGAGACAGAGTACATCCATAATATTGTGGGCACAGAAACTGTAATTTTGTGTTCCCTTCTATATTTAAATGTATATATAAACAGTTTTACTAAATTGCACCATGCTTTACATATCTAAAATTTTAAATTTTGTATTGTGTTTTCTCGTGGTGCTCAGTGCTCGTTACAGTTTTTCAGTGGTGATAACAACAGTTAAAAGTAGTGTCTGAGAAGTACAGTTAATAGGTGGTAGAACATGAGCATTTTTGGTTTTGGTTTTGTTTGTTGAAACATATTATTATGAAATATGACACAAGCATGGCCTTTTTTAAAATTGTATTTTATTGTTTTTTACATTTGCTTATATGTACATACATTATTTGGTCTGCTCCCCCCCCCACCCCCCACCCCCCTGCTTCCTCTTGTTCTCTGATTTTGTTGTAAAAAAAAAATATAAACGATAAAAAGAAAAACATAGTGTTTTTGATAGTTTGAAGTAAAGATAGCTATACAGGGAGATGCCGTGTGTTGTTTCCATGAACATGTGTGTTACAACTCAAATTGGTTCGTCTCTATCAGACCTCTTCACTACTTCCTAATCCCCTTCCCATAGTGGCCTCGGCAGTTTAAGATTACTATATTTGCTCCTCTACACTGAACGCGTCAACTACATTCAAGTTTTAGGTTTCCTTCCCTTTCCCTATTCCTCACATGCACATTCTCCCCTTAGCGTGTGACCCATGTCCAATAATATTACTGCATTTGTTTTAGGTCTATAATCTGCATATGAGGGAGAACATGCGATTTTTGGCCTTCTGAACCTGAATAACTCTGCTTAAGTTGATGTTCTCTAGTTCCATCCACTTTCGTGTAAATGAAAAAATTTCATTCTTCTTTGTGGCTGAATAAAATTCCATTGTGTATAAATACCACATTTTCATAATCCATTCATAGGTTGTGGGGCATATTGGCTGTTTCCATAGCTTGGCTATTGTGAATAGTGCTGCAATAAACATGGGTGTGCAGGTGCCTTTGTAGTAACCAGAGTCACATTCCTTTGGGTATATCTCTAGGAATGGTATTGCTGGATCATATGGCAGATCTATGTTTAGTTTTTTAAGAAGCTTCCATATTGTTTTCCACAGTGGTTGTACAGCTTACATTCCCACCAGCAGTGTATGAGGGTTCCTTTATCTCTGCATCCTCACCAACATTTGTTGTTGGTGGTGTTCTTGATGGTAGCAATTCTAACAGGGGTGAGGTGGAATCTTAGTGTGGTTTTGATTTGCATTTCCTTTATGGCCAGGGATGGTGAGCATGTTTTCATGTGTTTTTTTACCATTTAGATTTTTTCCTTTGAAAAAGTTCCGTTTAGTTTAGTGTCCACTTCTTTATTGATTCATTGATTTTGGGGGAGTTTAGTTTCTTGAGCTCCCTGTATATTCTGGTTATCAGTCCCTTGTCTAATGTATAGCTAGCAAAGATAGTCTGCCATTCTGTGGATGGTCTCTTCAATTTAGAGACCACTTCTTTTGTTGTACAGAAGCATCTTAATTTCATTTAGTCCCATTTGTCAATCCTTTCTCGTAGTTGTGCTGCTTGAGTTCTACTGAGGAAGTCCTTGCCTGTGCCTATTGTTTCCAGTATATTCTCTGCTCTTTCCTGTGCTGACTTCAAGGATTCTTGTCTGATATTAAGGTCCTTAATACTCTTTCAGTTGATACTAGTACAGGGTGACAGGCATGAATCTACTTTCAGTTTTCTGCAGGCAGATAACCACTTTTCCTAGAGCAACATTTGTTGAAGAGGCTGTCTTTTCTCCATCATATGTTTTTGTCACCTTTGTCAAAAATTAGGTGGGTGTAGTGTGGATTCATACCTGGGTCCTCTATTCTGTTCCACTGGTCTTCATATCTATTTTTGTGCCAGTACCATGCTGTTTTTATTTCTATGGCTCTGTAATATAGTTTGAAGACAGGTATTGTGGTACCTCCAGCATTGCTCTTTTTGCTTAGTATTGCCTTGGCTATTTGGGGGTCTTTTTTGTTTGCAAATGAACTTTAGGGTAGATTTTTCAATCTCTGTGATAAATGTCACTGGGATTTTGATGGGAATTGTGTTGAACACATAGATTGCTTTTGGTAGCATAGCCATTTTTACTATGTTGATTCTGCCAATCCATGAGTATGGTAGATCTTTCTTCTATCTCTTCAGTAGTTTACAATTTTTCTTGTAGAGATCATTTGCCTTCTTTGTTAAGTTTATTCCTTGGTATTTGATATTTTTTTGAGGCTATTGTAAATGGTATTTTCCTATATTCTTTCTCAATCTGTTCATTGTTGGTGTATAGAAAGGCTACTGATTTTTGTAAGTTAATTTTGCATCCGGCTACTTTGCTGAAGCTGTTTATGGTGTCTGGGAGTTTTGGGGTTGAGCTTTTTTGGTCTTTAAGGTACAAGATCACATCATCTGCGAATAGGGATAGTTTGACTACTTCTTTGCCTGTTTGTATTCCTTTTATTTCTTCTTCTTGGTTTAATGCTCTGGCTAGGAATTCCAGGACTGTGTTGCATAAGAGAGTGTAGAGTGGGCACCCTTGACTTGTTCCTGACTTTAGGGGAAATGATTTCAGTTTTTCTCCGTTAAGTATGAAGTTGGCTATAGGTTTGTCATATATAGCCTTTATAATGTTGAAGTACATTGCTTCTTTTCCTAGTTTTCTTAGATCTTTTAGCATGAAATGGTGTTGAATATTATTGAAGACTTTTTTTCTGTGTCTTTTGAGATGAACAAGTGATTTTGTCTTTCCTTCTATTAATGTGCTGTATTACATTTATTGATTTGTGTATGTTGAACCATCCCTGCATCCCAGGGATGAAGCCGACTTGGTCATGGTGAATGATCTTTCTGATGTGTTTGTTGGATTCAGTTTGCCATTATTTTATTCAGGAGTTTTGAATCAATGTTCTCTAAGGAGATTGGCCTGTAGTTCTCCCTTTTGGATGTGTCCTTATCTGGTTTTGGGCTGAGTATAATACTGACTTCATAGAATGAGTTAGGCAGTGTTCCTTCCCTTTCTATTCCATGGAAAAGTTTAAGGAGTGTTGGTGTTAGTTCTTCCTTAAAGGTTGGGTAGAATTTAGTGGAGAATCTGTGAGGTCCTGCACTTTTCTTGTTTGAGAGATTCTTTACTTCTGCTTCAATTTCATTACATGTTATAAATCTGTTTACGTGGTTAATATCCTCTTGGTTAGTTTTGTATGGCTATAAGTATCTACAAATTTGTCCATTTCTTCAAGATTTTCCAATAAGGAATATAGCTTCTCAAAGTAGTCCATGATGATTCCCTTGGTGTTTGTTATTATCTCCCCTTTTTCGTTTCTGATTTTACTAATTTGGGTCTTTTCCCTTCTCATTTTAGTCAAATTTGCCTGAGGCTTATCAATCTTGTTTATTTTTTCAAAGAAACAGGTTTTTGTTACATTGATTCTTTGTATGTTTTTTTTATCTCTATTTCATTAATTTTGGCCCTTATTATTTCTCTCCTGCTTATTTTGAATTTTGGTTCTTGTTTTTCTAGGAGTTTGAGATGTAGCATTAGATAATTTATTTGGGATCTTTCTGTCCTTTTAATGTATGCACTCATGGCTATAAACTTTCCTCTTAGGACTGCCTTTGCTGTGTCTCTTATTTTCTGAAAGGTCGTATTTGCATTTTCATTAAATTCTAGGAGTTTTTTGATATTGTCTCTTATTTCTTCTGGACCCCACTGATCTTTGAGCAGTGTATCGTTCAACCTGTATTTATTTGTGTAATTTTTACTGCTACTTTTGTTGTTGAGTTCTAGTTTTATTGCATTGTGATCAGGTAGAATGAAGGAGGTTATTTCAATTTTCTTATATTTGTTGAGGCTTGCTTTGTGCCCTAAGATATGGTCTATTTTGGAGAAAATTCCATGGGCTGCTGACAAGAATGCATGTTATGCTGTTGCCAGGTGAAATATTCTGTAGACATCAGTTTGGTCCATTTGCTCTATGGTGTCATTTAGGTCTAGGATTTCTTCATTCATTTTCTGTCTGGATGACCTTTTTATTTGTGATAGAGGGATATTAAAGTCTCCCACTACCACTCTATTGGAGTCTATATGTGCTTTTAAATTCTTTAGTGTATGTTTGATGAAGTTGGGTGTACTAACATATGAGTTGGTAGTGCTTATTTCCTTTTGATATATTACTCCTTTTAGTAGTATGAAGTGAACTTCTTTGTCTTCTTTGACCGTTGTAAGTTTGAAGTCTACTTTGTCTGATAGAAGAATTGCTAGTCTTGCCCCTTTTCAGGGACCATTAGCTTGGTAAATCTTCTTCAAGCCTTTCACCCTCAGCCAGTGTTTATTTCTGTCAATAAGGTGGGTCTCTTGTAAACAACAGATTGTTGGATCTTCTTTTTTAATTCAGTTTGCCACATGTCTTTTGATGGGGAGTTGAGTCCATTGACAAGCATGGCCATTTGTAAGGCTCAGTGTGCACCTCAAGTTACCCATGAGAATGGTGGTGACATTTCACATTCTCACCAGGAGTGTCTGCATGGCTGCTTTCATTTGACAAACTCAGCACTCAGTCTCATGAGTTTTAAAAGTTTTGCTTTCATTTTATATAGGAAAAATGGCATTTCATTGCTTTAATGTCTGTTTCTTTCATTAATGGAGCCAAGTAGTTATTTTCATTTCTTCTGTGAATTATCTGAAGTGGTCCATTGGCCACTTGACTGCTGAATAAAGTATTCAGATTTTGTTTATTTCCTTTAAGGAAATTTCAGTTATTTACTCCTTCCTTCCCTCCTTCTTCCTTCCTTCCTTCCTTCCTTCCTTCCTTCCTTCCTTCCTTCCTTCTTCCCTTACTCCCTTCTTTCCTTCCTCTTGCCCTTTTTCCCTCCCTTTTCTTCTCCTTCTTCCTTTTCTTTTTTGGTGGATCTGAGGTTTGAATTCAGGGCTTTGTTCTTGCTAGGCAGGTGCTCTGCCTCTTGAGCCACACCCTCAGCCCCTTTTGCTTTGGTTATTTTTGAGATAAAGTCTCACTTTATGCCCATGCTGGCCTGAACTGTGATACTCTTATTTGTGCTTCCCTGTGTAGGTGGGATGACAAGCATGTGCCATGACATCAGTCCATTTGTTGAGATGGGGTCTCACGGACTTTTTGCCCAGGATGTTCTTAAGCCATAATCCTCCTCATCTCCACCTCCCAAGTAGCTATGATTCTGAGCTTGAGTTCTGGTATCCAGTTAACTTTTTCATATTTTTGAAATATGTGGCTGTTTGTGTTCTTTTGCATGTGTATTTATGTGCATGTAAGTGTATTATGATATTTTGTTACTACTTAGGTAAATTAGTTAGCTAGTGCTATATAACAAAAGACTTCAAAACTCAATGGCTTAGAAAAATAATTCTTCGTGTTTTTGTTAGCCTTTTATTGCCTGTGTGGTTTTGGCTTTGGTGGGTTATCATCAGTGGGTAGAGAAACCTCTCTGTTCTTTCACATTTGGGGGAATTGGCTGGCTGGCTGAGCTCTGGTGCCCTAGGCTCTGGGGCACTTGGGCTCTTTGTCCCTTAGTATATCAGCTTGGCTTGTCCAAATGTCAGGGTTCCAAGAGAGCTTTGGAACTTGGTACACAACTTCTTCTAACACATTCTGTTGGGAAAAGCAATGGGTCATAAAACCAGATCAGATTCAAGGGATTGTGAAAAAGACTCCACCCCTTAACTGGAGCAACCAAAAATTTGATGTATAGCAAAGACAGGAATATAAGGAATATATTCATATGAATATAAGTGTATGTGAATATAAGTGAATAATTGGGGCCATTTTTTCAGTCTTTTGCAGTAAATTGCTTTTTAAAAGCTGGATCATTTTAGATCATTTTTTTGTTTCAGGGTTTTCCTAGGGTATATCAAATCAACTTTTAAGAGCATGAAGGTTTTCTCTGACATGTCTTTGATTTTACTCATATCTTTCCATTTCAGTGAGTCAGAATCTTAGTGGGAAATAAATACTGATCTCTTCTCTTCTCAGTGACTGATGAAATACTTTCTCTCTACTGATTGTCTAGGGACTGTTGCTTGAGATGTTAAAAAAATGAAGAGATGGAAATTTTATTTATTTTGTATTTCACAGCATAATTTTTTTTCATTTTCATTTATTTCTCTTTTAATTGCTGTCTTACTGATCCATGTTAAGATTAAAGTAAGTCAAAGCAGGTATAAGAAAATGGTGTCAAGCCCAAGAATTATGTAAGTCACTGGAGTGAATGTCAGCTTGACCTCACTGTTTCTCTATTGAAACCTGGAAACAAACTTGAGAAGGTATTACTACTGCTTTACTCAGCCCTACAGTCAAGTTTTGTGAAGCCTTTTCTAGAATTGCTGAAACTCAGAAAAGTACTGCTGAGCCAGCAAGTTTCTTGAAATATAATTTACTTAATTAGGGCATAATGGGAATAGAATGACTCTAAAGTCAATATTTTATTTGAACATCTTTATATTGTTACATTAAATTTGGCATAGCTGTATAAAACAAAATATAGAATGTTTCCCATTGTAAACTGTGACTTGAAAATTGTTTAACTTATCACTTTATAAGTAAAATCAAAGGCACAAATTATATGCTAAAAGAAGCTGTCTTAGGAATGGTCAAGAAAAAAAAACAAAAGAGACAGTTCTAAGAATGAGATGACAGAAAACATTGTCAGCCCTTCCACAGCCTTAAATACTTATGAATATTTTTGGACAGTCCTACCTTTTATTGTTACTTGTAAGATACCTGTCTTCAGAAATGAAGAAGAGTATTGTGGCGAGTGTGCCACAGAGCTCTGGCTTATGGCAGCTTCTGGCTGATTGCAAGCATTGTGTGAACAGTTGATGGGCTCTGGTTGCCACATTGAGTGACTGAATGATGGTGTTGCATCATTCTGCCAGCCAGCTCGTGTAAACCCTTACCAACCAAGGATCAATGGGATTTCTTTGTTTAAAAATATTGAAAGGAACATGGTCATATACACAAAATAAAAAAGACAGATTTGCAAATAAAAAGAAATAGACACAAAGGGGTAGAATAAGTTGATATCTTAAGATTTAGATGGCCATCTAAAATTGATGTTTTGTAAATTAACTGCTACAAACAGATGGCCAAGCTTGCTCATAACTGTTTTCTAAATTTTGAACATTGAATCAATTTTCTTAAGGATTTTGAATGACACATTTGAAATGATGTTTACATACCCAAACATACATAGTTTGATATATGACCAGTGAATTGAAATTCACTCCAAGATTACTTCTTTTTTTAGGTCACATTCTGTGTTCAGGACTTTTTCCATACCACCTTCTCCCAGTAAAGATTATGTCCCCAGGCCATGCCAGTTTAGAATTACACAGTTACTAACAAAAAGAGCATTAGATTCTGTGTCTCTGGCTCTCCTTCTTATAGTGAGACCCTGAATACCTCGAAACCTGTTCCCATCCATTTCCTGGTGTCCCTGAGGTTCCCTCAGTGGGCTGGAGCATGGCCTGACAGCTCATAGCTGTTCAGTAGTTTGCACAGTTTTGCAGAAATCCAGCCACAGCTCCTGTGCGTACATTAGTTATGATTAACATTTTTTGGTATGTTGATACAAAATCACCATAAAAATAAGTAGTTTTTCTACATACTAATTACAGATTTGATGAGAAAGAAATCAGGAGAGCAATCTCATTCACGATAGCCTCAAAATATAAAATACTTAGGAATAAACCTAACCAAGGAGGTGAAAACTATAAAACAAGCAAAAATATCATTTTTAAAAGAAATCTGAGAACAGGAGGGCAGAACAGGTCCCACCTGAGGGGGCTGGTACCAACAGGAGGGGAGAGAAGGTGGGGAAAATGGTGTAGGAGGGTGAACATGGTGTGAGTACTGTGTTCACATATGTGTAAATGGTCAAATGAGACCTGTTGAAACTCTTTCAGGATTAGGGGAGGGGAGATAAAGGAGAATGGTGGAGAGGGTAAATTCAAGCATGATTGATATATTTGATATATTGTAAGAACTTTTGTAAATGCCACAATATACCCCTACCCAGCACAACAATTAAAAAAAGAGAATAACACTGAGGAAATAAACAGAGGAAGACACTAGAAAATGGAAGGATCTCCTATGTTCATGGATTGGCAGAATTAATATTGTGAAAATGGATATATTACCAAAAGTAATCTATGTATTAATGTAATCACTTTCAAAATCCAATAACATTCTTCACAGAAATAGAAAAATCCTAAAGTTCATATGGAAGCACAAAGGACTCTGAACAGCCAAACAATACTGAGCAGAAAGAGTAATGCTGGAGGTATCAAATACATACCTGACCTCAAATTATAGTATAGAGTCATAGAAACAAAAACAGCATGGTACTAGCACAAAAACAGATATGAAGACCAAGGGAATCGAATAGAAGATCCAGAAATAAGCCTACACAGCTACAGTGGTCTGACCTTCCACAAAGGTGCCAAAAACATACATTGGCACAAAGACAGCCTCTTTGACAAACAATGTTGGAAAAATTAGATATCCACTTGTAGAAGATTAAAACTAGATCTCACCCTGTACAAAAATCAATTCAAAATAGATCGAAGATCCTAATGTAAAACCTGAAACTTTGAAATTACTACAGGAAAAAAATAGGAAAACACTTGAAGTCATAGGCATAGGGAATGACTTTTTAATAGAACTCCGGTTGCTTGAGAAATAAGAGCAAGAATTGATAAATGAAAGTGCATCAAATTAAAAAGTTTCTGCTATTTTTCCATCAAAAGAAACAATCATCAGAATGAAGAGACAGCCAACAGAATGGGAAAAAATCTTGACCAGCTATTGATTGGAAAAGGGATTAATATCTACAACATATAAAGTGATCAAAAAATTAATCACTAAATGAACAAATACTCCAATAGTAAATGAGAAAGTGAACTAAACAAATAGTTTTCTTAAGAAGAAATACAAATGGCTAATAAGTACATGAAGAATATCAAACATCTTTAGTCACAAAAGAAAGGCAAATCGAAATAACACTGAGCACCATGTCACCCAGTCTGAATGGGTGTCATCAAGAAAACAGACAACAGCAAATACTGTCAAATATGTAGGAAAAGGGACACTACACAAGGTGGTGGAAATGTAAATTGGTGCAGCCACTACAGAACCATTGTGGAGGTTCCTCCAAAAATTAAAAACAGAGCTAATATATGATCCCACTTTGCCATTCCTGTAGGTCTGCATACAGTAAGGACCCTGCACACCCATATTTGTGATAGCACCATTCACGATAGCCACAGTTTGGAATCAGTGTAGGTGACTATGAACCAATGACCTCATGAAGAAAGCGTGGTATATATACACAGTGGAGTATTATTCAGCCATTAAGAAGAAGGAAATTATGTTGTTTGCAGGAAATTGGATGGAACTGAAGATCATGATGTTAAGCAGATCCAGAATTAAAAAGACAGATACTATGTTTTCTCTCATACATACATACATGACAGCTAGACTTACATTTGTTACACATATAGACACACAAACATAAATACATGGAAATGTATATTTATATTTGTATATATATGATGTGAATGTAAGAGGGGGGCTATTTAGGGATGAGAAGCAGCAGGAAGGGGGAAGGCGAAAGAAGAGAGTGATGGGGGTGAGTATGATTGAAATACATTACATGCATGTATGAAGCCCCTTTTGTACAAATAATACATGCTAAAAGGGAAGAAGAAGCCACCCCTGCACACAAGCACTGTTCTGCTAGCTCCCTTCTCCACTGCAGGTTTGAGTGCTGCAGTGTCACTCTTTAAAGCCCTGAAGTGCCATGAGTTTTGGATGGCCTTCTAATAGCCAAGCTAACTTGGCATGTTAGCTTTGCTTCACCTGGTAGTGCAGCCTTGAATTGTGGTGTTCTGCAGAAATTTCCACAAAGATAGTTTTCATTCTTTGAATTACGTGTAGCATGTATCAGCCCTGGTAGGAAATTTTTGTGTCATTCATCGGGTTTTGTTGGTGGAATGGATGGTGTGAATAGAATCAACAAGACATGGTTGGTGCCTGGGGTCTGCAATAGGGTGTGGTGGGCAGGTGGAGAGTTACTGGAGTGTCAGAGCTGTGGCTGTGGAAGAGGGGTGAGTTGGGGTGTAAGTGAGGGGAGTTTAACCACTGCCATATTCACAGGCAGGGAGGAAGATGGAGTAGATACCCTGCCTTCATTCTGCTTCCTTCCTCTGACATCCTAAAGTCTTTTCCATTGACCTCTTTCAACCACAAGCCAGACGACAGAGGAACTCATGTGATTGAGAACAGAGCACAGAAAGTCAGAGCCTGGAGGGCTCAGCTCAGAGGATTTAGCATCACCTCTTCTGTCCCCTCCCCTTCTTCCAGAGCACTAAGCATAGGTCCTAAGAGTGAGGCCGGAGTAGAAATCTACAAAGCAGACGCCTTGCTACACATAGGACTGTCAACCCCCACCATCTGTGGAACAAGGACAGATTGCAATTGTGGTCATTGGGGCCTTGTTCAAGAGGCTGCTTGCTCATACAAATGAAGGTCTGCTGCATTGATCCAGGCAGTTCATCAAACCTGCCCAGACACACTGTACGTTACTCAAGGGAGATTAGGCTGATGTGGCTTCATCCACTAGAACATGCTTGCACATGTTCCAGCCTGATGTCCTCTTATTGACATGCCCTCTGGAATTCAGAGCCTCCAGTGTCACCACAAAGAAGAACAAAGAGAGAGCTGATTTTATGGCCAGCCCTGAAGTGGCTGATGTCTGGGCAGTCACATCTCTACCTGATAGCCGAAAGAGGCAGCAATTTAGAAGGTTGTTAATAGTCTGTGCTGTGCCCAAATCCCAACTCTGAACAGGACTGGAGTGAGCTGAGACTCCTAACACATGCTAATTGAATCCTCAACCCATATCCACTAATCTTCACTATCTTGTCCCAGGAATGTGTATCACACCCTGTGAAACTTGAATATTTAATTAGTTACTCTAGATGCACTGCTTCCTCTCCATAAGTTATCATTTAAAAGAACTGTAAGAAGATGCTTTTTTTTCCTGATTGAACTAAGGTGTTGCAAGCAGGCAGACTTATGTTGTTACTAAAGATTTATGACTCTTTAAAAAATTCCCCTTTTTAGTGTTCTAATCAATTTCTATTTTGACTCTTTATAAAATTTCTTTTCCTACTAAAGGTAAATGTTAACCAAAGCAGAGCATTTGAAGGTGCCATTTTTTAAGGGTGGAACAAACAAGGAATTGTATTAATGGTGAGTGAGTTGAATTAGTGTTAGCATTAATTACAGTCTTCATTATGCATGTCTTGTTGTATAGGAAGCTTAGAAATATTTAAAATCCTGTACACAGGAACAAAGACCAGAGGAAGAATATACCATGTAATTTTTCTTGCCCTAGGAAATTTGAAACCACTATATAGGTGGTGATCTTTTCCATTATGGCATGCAGTTAGTTCTTATTTATAAAATGTCTATGTAGGGCATAAAAAAGTTGCTCTTTTCACAATAAGAGCAAATAGAGGATTTGTAGTTAAGAACCTAAGTTTAATTCCATATTATAACTGGGAAGAAGGCACAAAATAATTCATGTATTAAAAATTAATTTATTTGCCAACAGTTTCTAGTAAATGATTTGATAGCATTTGTATATGTTCTTGGCATGTGACTTCATGGAATTGATTAGCAGTATGTAAATTAGAAAGTTGTTTATGTTAATTATTAATCAGCTTTCCTTTATGTGCCATATTAGTCAGTTTTCTGTTGCTATAACAAAATAAGGCTAGGTACTTTATAGAAAGAGAGGCTTATTTAGCTCTCAGTCCTGGAGGTTCAGGAGCATGGTGTTACCTGGTGAGGGAGCCCTTGACTATATCACAGTATGACTGATGTCATTATAGAGGTAGCACATGTGAAAGGAAAGGATCACATGGTGAGACAGGAAGCCAGAGACCAAGAGCAGGCCAGCCTTACTCTTTCTGTAACTTGATCACCTGAGAACTCACTCTGAGAGACCAGCATTTATACTTCTGAGGATTAACTGAGTTACCTTGAACTATTCCCCACCTCACAGAGGTGTCTTCACCTCTCCCTTTTGCTACACTGAGGACTGTGCTTCCATACATGTACTCAAGCCACATCCAAACCATAGCTCATATCACACGGTCCCTGCCCCTTCTCCACTCACACCCCGACTTAAAACCACTCATGGTGGTTTATGTTACGCCACGGGTCCTTTAGTTCTTCATTAATAATTTCTCCATGACTGCAGTAGGTTACAACACTTCATGTGCACAATAACTGTTGGCCGAAGTGATGTCATTTAAGAAATCCAAATTAACATCTGTAGCAATTCAGGGATTCATCTACATCTTTTATGATGAACACTTGCTCTGATTACTTTCTAAAGATTTGCATGCAAGGAGCTATGGTCACAAGTCAGAACAAGAAGAGCTCCATCACACTGACTCAGTATCTACAGATTTTGGGGTAATGTCTTTAGTGTGTCTTCTCGGAGAGAATGAAAATATTGGTTATCACACAGGCCTACTGGTGTTTAAACTTAACCTGTAAGGGATGTGTGTTAAATTGCTCTGACTTATTTAGATATCTTTTTTCTCCCTCAGTGCCATAACAGTTAGATTTCCTCCTCATTGGGGTACTTGCTCTAGATTTCCAGAAATTGTTCCCTTTGATACTGTAGTGAAGCATCATGACTCTTAATTACAGCAAGGCTCACCAGCTGGGAGGTGGTCATGAAGGAACCAGCTCTAACATCGTGACACTTTTACCAACTCCATGTTCATTCCGGGGGGATTCCTCCTGATAGCCAAGCATTGCTGGGAAGTTAAGCCCAAGCTTTAAAAGCCATGTAGTGTAAGACCACTCTGGGGACTCTAGGCAGCCTGATTATGCTAGGATAAGGATAATAACAGGATGTATTGAACGCAAACCATGTGCTATCCTGTTCTGGAATAGTTACATCTATTACTCCCAATCTACACCGCAGCAGCTTTACTGAGATGTTCACTAGCACTTGGCCTTGGTGCCTGGTGCTCAGCTCAACATCAGATGGTCATGAATATGCTATCAGCTACTCACCCATGTGCTGCATTTCAGTCTAATGTAGCATATCTCAGTTGTCAGGGCCATTTGAGTTTATACTGCCCATAATATTTGGTTTAAACTCAACTTTACTATCACATAATTCATAAGAGACTAAAAAAATTTCCTGCAAAGAAACCTCTGATTGAAGTCAATTAAAATAATGCAAATCTAATCTTAAAACATAAGAACATAACAAAGCTGGTGTTTCTGGAACTAATGTAGCCATGCTTCTAGGAAAAACAATGGCAGTCTAGTCAGATCTGACAAACACCAGCCAAAAACCTAGAAAAGATTGAGATTATTAGGAATATGGATTTACAACTTCTATCGAAGTCTAAATGTGTTCAGCTTAACATGTAAACTAATGCTTCTATAAATCCCTGGATTTGAAACCTGAACCGAGACCCTCTGGGAGAACCACAAAGAACTTGCTAGAGCATTGCTTGATATTGTAAATTTCATGGAAATTCTGTGCCATCTATTGGGTACTGGGTGAATTACTAACTAGAGGCAGTTCACAGTTCGAGTGTTAGCTCTCACACACTCCTTTCAATGATGTCATACATTTGTGAAACTAGATTATTGTGCTTGTTGTCACAAAAAGCAAGTGCCTCTTAACAAGCAAGGTAGACCAGGGAAGGAAGGTGGGAGGGTCTTACTTGATTCCAACATTTGCTGTCCGGTGCTCAGCAGGCTCACTCATCCTGTTAGGAGTAATGGATGTCATTTAATAATGCCTCTCAGGTTTTTTGTAAAGGAATAAACACTAAATTGCATGGATCTATTTAATAAATGAAACGGACAGCTGTTTCTTTGGCCAGCTGAGCTTTGTGAGAAAATTTACTATGATACCCAGAACTCCATGAACCAAGAAAATTTGGGATCATCACTTTTTTGTTGTTATTTAAATTTTTTTCATTTTCTTTCTCTCTCTCTCTCCTCTCTCTCTTCTTTCTTTCTTTCTTCTTTTAGATCATCTTCCTATGTAGCTCAGGCTACCTTGAACTCAAAATTCTCCTGCTTTGGTCTTGTGAGTGCTGAGATTACAGGTATACTCCACCAATGCCCAGCTAAGGTGTCCTCAGCTTTAAACGCATGATAATTGGCAAGACACTTTAAAAACTTAATATATGACAGATCCTGTACATTGTTTATGTGGAAGATATTTTCTAACCACATTTGAATAGGGAAAACTATTCTTATTTGTGTTCTTTGAATCTTTTTGGAGGTTTCAAAATCTTTTTGTTTTTACCAACTCTACAGATTTGCATCAGGCCAAACTCAGTTTGATTATGAGATGTTAATTCCCATGAATTGGTTACTAAATTTCCAATAATTTTTTCTATCATGGATTTTAATTTGATTATACAACTGAGATGAAATGGGCTAAGGGCTCTTCACAAACACTAGACCCCCTGTACATGTCACTGATAGGAATGGAAGTGAAGTTTTTTGGGGGTAGATTTTACCCTTCCCTGTGTCTACCTTTCTAGAAAACATCCTCTTAACTATATGTCTATTATGCCATCCAAATTTCAGGTCTGTGTGTAACTTCATTGGCAGCTGTTTGTACCCTGACTCTTCTGAGTTAATGAAGAAAAGAGATCATTTTGTCTAAGTTACTGGGTCTCACTTAGTTCAGTTTGAGCTAAACTCCCTACATTTCCCCTCCCCATCCTAACAGCAACACCTTTGAACCATCATCTAGGGCTCTGTCTGAGGTCTCCTTCCTTTTCTGGAATAGAAATAACTACCTAGTGCATCTCTATCAATCCTGGTCTTCTGGTCCTATGGCTTCCTCCTTTCTCAGTTGCTCTTGCCAGTCTCCTATGAATCACTTTGTGTAGACACTTCTCTGCATTCTGAGCCCTACTTCCTAGACAGAGAGTCCTCATTTTCTTCTTCCATCTTTTTCCTTAACTTCTCACTCGTTATTTTCACTCTCCCTAGCCCATTCATCCTCCCATCATGGGCCATTTCATGCTCAGAGTTACAGTGAGCCCAACAGACCTACACTTCACTCTCATTGTCCCCATTTCCCATTCAAATATTGGCCTGTTTAAAAGATTTACATATGACAATTTTATAAACATGAAATCCTGGTACATGGCAGCTCCATTTCAGAGTAATGTACTGAACTTTTCTTAGGTATTTTCTGAATTCATTGACCCATGTGGTGACTTATAAAAAGCTGATCTCTCTACTTACAAATTTAAGGAGGCTGTGATTTATTTTCACTATGCACATGTTACAAATTGTCTCTAGCACATCCATCTTCTAAGTAAGCTCTACTGAATGGTGAGACTATAATGGTATTGGAGATGTGAAGTAAAATAAGACTTAATGGCTTCTGGCCTTGTATATTCTTGCCAACATGAGTCCACACACAGCTTAAATAATACTACGGTTCACTGCAGTACCACCACACAACTTAACCAAACCATATAATAAAACCCTAGGAGTTCAGTGACAAGGCACCTCAGGACTTATTCCAAAGCTATGTATGATATATTAGTTCACTTGAGTTGCTATAAGAAAATGCTTAAACAACAGCAATTTTTTGTTTCAGAATTCTAGATTCTAGAAATCTGAGATCAAGGTGTCAGTAAGATTGTCTCTCCTGAAAGATTTGAGGGAAGAGTTTGTTCTAATTCTCTCTCCTTGGCCTTCAGTAGCCAAGGTCTTCCTTTGTACCCATGTCCTCGTCTTCTCTTCTTACAAGGAGGCTAGTCACCTTGGATCACAGCCCATCCAAATGATCTAATTTTGCTTGAGAAAGTCCTGTCTCCAAGCACAGTCACATTTTGAGGTTCTGGGGTTAGGAATTCCAACAGATGAATATCTTGGAGGACACAATTCAAGTCATGGCATGATATGTGGAGAATAAATAGAATGAACAAGAAATGATCAGTTTGGAAGAGGAAAGGGCTTGCGCTGAAGAAGGCAGCCCCTAGCTGACTTTGAAGAGTGAGCAAGTTTTCAGTAGGGAGGGACAGGGTGAATCTTATGAGGTAATGACACCACACAGACAACCTGACAGCATCAACACTGAAAGATGTCATAGGAAATAAGTACAGAGCCAACATGGCATAAACCAGCCTTTCTGGCTTAATGAATCATGGCTTCTGCTGAGGGATTTCTTCAGGGAAGGTGCAAGGGAGTTTGTAGTTTGATTCCTGTCAAACACTCAGCAACCCTCTACCTGGATGATGTAGCCTCTGTTCTAAAATGAAGAGAACACATTTCCATCATGCCAGCCTCCCTGCATTGCTGCCAGGAGCTTTCATGTGCAGTTAGGAAGTCTTAAGAAGGTGGCCAAGGCTGAGGGAAGGCAGGGACTGGCATATGTAGCATCATGAGAAGAAGCTCAAGAGGAGAGCAGAGAAACCACAGGGCTGCACGGGGGTCCAGACTGCAGAGCAAAAACATTTTTGGGCACAGCCAGAAGAACACCACTTTATGAACTTTTAACACTTGTGCAATTCTTCTTGTCCCCAAAATGTTTGACATAAAGCAGCATGAGCACTGAGCACTGGTCTGGTCTGTCAGATTGCAGACCCAGAGAGGATCTTGAAATGTGGACTGTCAGACCGTAGGCAGCACAAGACTGCTTTCATTATGTGTGGAGAATCAAGTCAGCTCTCTCCGTGGGGGAACTCCTTTGTCCAGCTCGTGCCCTGGCCATGTGTATGTGTGTGGAGGAGGGATGCCTAGGTACCACGGCCCAGCTGTTTTCTTCTGTTGAAATTCTGGATAAGGATGTGCATAAGAGTATGAGGCCATCAAAGCCAAGTTTCTCATGCTTAAAGAAAAACCTACTGATTTTTAGCCATGTGCCTTCAGACAAATTACCTAAGTTCTCTGTTACAGAGTCAGTGTAGCACAAACAAAATAGGTAAGGGAGACATATTGGTTAGCTTTTGCAACATGGAAAATTACCACAAACTTGATGTTTTAAAACAACCACGATTTGTGTAGCCCAGTAATCTGTTAGCAAGTTGGCTGGGCTCTGCCAAGCACTTCATCTGCCAGTCTGGGTTCACTCATGTCTCTGGCAGCTTTCAGAAAGCTGAATGCTCTCAACCGAGGTGTCTTGTCTCTGGTCCACATTGATCTCATCCTCCAGTGAGTTATCCCATGCTTCTCTACTGGCATGTCACTTCTGTTGTGTTCTGTTGGTCAAAGCCAGTCCCGCATTGGAGCCTGGCTTCATGAGGGAAGAGGAGACTCGTGGGAGGGGCTGCATACTGTGGCATTCTTTTGTATTCTACTGCAGGGAGAGCAAGAAGATGTGAACTATATGCAGTAAATGCAAGGTTACATTTCATTCCTAATGTCACCTGAACATCTGAATTGGAAAGTCACCCAAGGGTTCAGAGCAGTGCTCTAGCCTGATATGATGTAATAATTGTGCATTATTTCCTGTCTGCTTTATGCAGAAAAGACCCCAGAGGAATAAATGGAAGAGAATGGCCTGGTGGGAGGCTACTGTAGACATCCAAGTGAGACTCAGAAGAGACCTGAACCTGGATGGTAGCAGTGATCACATTTCAGATCTATGTCAACATTCCTCCCAGTTTATTCACTCTGCTCACCACTGTGAGTGAAAGTTCCTAGTAGTTAAGATTGTTTTGTTTTGCACAGAGTCCCTGACACCTGGGCCCATGGCTGGTCCATGGCAGATATTCAGTATATGTTGGTTAAATATACAGTGAATGAATCAATGGTGATTTAAATTTCCAAGGTAGGAGAGCCTCACACTCTGTGTGGCTGGAGGCATGCTGCACAGATGCAGGCATTTTCTTGCTGTCCTGGGCATCTGCTGGGGATGGGAGTGCCCCTGCGTTAAGTACTGAGCAGGACATAAAACCTAGGGGAATCCAATTGTGAAGGGTTATTTAGTAGTGCATTTTAACCTACTTCAGTTTACTTCCATTGCATTCTGCATTGTTATTTTGAATCTGTGGGTTGAGTTTTTATTACTAAAATTAGAAGTAATGAAACACAGAGCCTTGGGTTTTTTGCTTTAGAGGAATAATGGTGGAATAAACTCAGCATATGACGGTCCTTAAATGGTACTGTCAGCAAGACAGTGAACATAATTGGTTTGCTGGCCGATAAGATCTCAGCATCCTCAAACATACAGTGTTCGTGAGCAGGCTTTCTTTAATATTTTATAACCTAGAAGCTTCTGATTATCATTGGTCTGGAGATTTGGAAAAATTTAAATCAGATTTTCCCCCAAATCCTGTGTAGGATGTCAGAGTTGTGCCCCTGCATGACATCTCTCCCCCTGGCACCAGAGAAGAAATCCAACTTACTTAGGACCCTGCCTTCTTCTCTGTACCTGTGCTCATCTCTGCTGAAGGCTCAAGGCTTTGTCCCTCCACTGTTTCCTCTCTTCCCCAGTCTTAAGTGTCACCTTGAGTTATTTCCAAGGGCAATTATGTAGACCTACACATTCCCAGCGTCCCTGTTCTAAAACCTAACAAACAAGTCTTCCCTCCATCAGCCACTGCTGAAATTCTCTTTCCCAGATGGACTCCTTGGAAGTACTGTCAAAACTGACCAGTTTCTACCTCTTTATGCCCCACCATTCTTCACTCCACCCTAAACCAACATGTTTCTCTATTATTTTCTTGAAATCCTCTTGCTGAAGCTGTCCTGGAAGAGGGGTTGTTAGACATGTCAGAGTGGACGCAGTGGATGGTGTCCTCCTCCTTTTTCATACTCCTGTGGTTTTTCTCCTGGGTTCTCAATGCTGAGTTTATATATATATATATTTAAATCTATCTAGCAAATGTGGTAATTCTTAATGTTCATAAATACAACTACCTACTTGACATCTTCTCTTGCATGTCCAGTGAGAATTTCAAACCAAATGTTTCTTGGCATCCTTCTCCTCTAGTCTCCCCATCTCAGTGTTTTGTACCTTTATTCACTGTGTCACCTACAACAATCCCTGGTCCAAGTCATCACCTCCTATTATTTGGATCAATTAAATGACCTTCTAAATGGATTTTCTACTTCTTCTCTGCTCAGGTTCATGTTCCATAAAGTAAAGAAGGAAATATCACTTGTTGACCTAAAATTTTTTGTGGTGGTTGACCTGCAATCTTGGGAGAAAACATCAAATCCCTTAACAGGATGCAGGCTCTTCCTGACCTGGCCATGCCTACGTCTTGAGCTCATTTCATGCTGTGGTTTTTTTCTATTTGTACACTCGATTCATGGTTCTCCATGTGCTTCAGAACTGTCCCAGTGCACTGGTAATCTAACCTCTGCCAGGCACACCTCCCCTCTGTTCTTCTCCAGATAAATTCTTACTCATCCCTTTGCTCTCAAAGTGCTGTTATGGGTTCAGTCTTAAATGTCTCTCAAAACCCCATGTCAAGGGCTTGCTTGCCAGTCTGTGGTGCTATTAGGAGACGGTGGAACTTTTAGGAGGGGGTGCATAGCAAAAGGAAGTTAGGTTATTTGGGGCATTCTCTCTCTCTCTCTCTCTCTCTCTCTCTCTCTCTCTCTCTCTCTCTCTCTCTCTCTCTCTCTCTCTCTCTCTCTCTCTCTCTCTCTCTCTCCTTCTTAGGTGCCATGATGTTATTGGGTTCCCTCCACCACATGCTTCTGCCGTGCTGCACTGCATTGCTGAAGACCCCAAAGGGTCAAGCCACAATAGAAAACCATGATTCAAAATAAATCATTCCTCCTTTAAGTTATTTATCTTAGGTTATTTGTCACAGGACAGAAAGCTAACACACACCAATGCCCTTCAATCAAAGAGGCTTCCCTGAACCCCAAACTCAGGTGAGCTCTTCCCATTTTCTCCTTCAGAGTGGCCTATGCTTTGTCATTGCACTTGTCACAATCTCAAATTAAATGCTGACTTCTTCTCCCTAGTCCAAGCACCATATGAGCAAGGACTTGCCTGTCTTTTAAAATTATTATTAGCATACATTAATGGAATGAAGGAGCTTCATTGAGGTATTTCAATATACACTGTACATTGAATGAGTTAACCTCTTTAACCTACTTCCTCCCCCTTTTCAAACAGTATTTAATGGGCTTCATTATGCTATCTTCATATGTATATGTGTATCATACTTTGTTTCTGTTCATCCCTCAGTGCCCTTTCCTTTCCTCCTCCTGCTCCTACTGATCCTCCCCCAGCCAGTCCCTCTTCTATACTCATGTTCCATCATCATCATCATCATTTTTATTATCCTCAGACCAAGATTTCTCATAGGATTGAAAATGCAATATTTAGCTTTTTGAGACTGGCTTGTCTCATTCAGACCTCCAAATCGATCCATTTTCCTGCAGACAGCAATTTTATTCTTCTTTATGGCTGAATAATACTCCATTGTGTATATAGACCACATTTTCTTTATTCATTCATCTGATTTTGGGAACCTAGGCTGATTCCAAAGGTTATTATCGTGAACAGTGCTATAATAAACATGGATGTGGAGGTATTTCTCTTGTATATTGATTTACACTCCTTCAGATAAATGCCTGAGTAATAATAAGATCATAAGTCAGGTATATTTTTAGTTTTTGATGAATGTTAATATGATTTCCACAGCAGTTGCAGCAATTTACATTCCTGCCGACAGGTATGAAGGCACCTTTTCCCTTCACCACCATCAGCATTTGCTGTTTACTTGTATTCTTGGTAATTGCTGTTCTGGCATGGATGAGATGGAATCTCTAGTTTTTATTTGCATTTCTTTTATGTGTTCATTGTCCATTTGCACTGCTTCTGATAATTGTGTGATTCATTTGGCCCTTTATTAATTGTATTATTCTTTTGTATTCACTTTTTTGAGCTCTTTATATATCCTGGATATTAATCTTTTATCTGATGAATAGCTAGTAAGGATTTTCTTCATTCTGATAATTGCTTTTTTTTATATGTAGAAGCTTTTTAGTTAGATGTAATCCCATTTGTCAATTCTCACTCTTATTTCCTGGGTAATTGGGAGTCCCATTCAGACAATAATTGCCTATGCTTTGTCTTCAAGTGTTTTCCTCTAGTTGTTTCAAAGTTTTTGGTTTTACATTAAGATCTTTGATGTAGTTTGAGTTGATTTTTAGACAGTTTTCTACCTGTGGACACCCAGTTTTCCCAGCACCATTTGTTGAAGAGGCTGCCTTCTTTCCAGTGTGTTTATGTATTTGGGTATGCTGGTTATTTATTTGCTTGTCTTTTCACCAAGGAATGACCAACAAGAACAGACTGACCACTAAGTTGTCATAGGATGAATGAGTAAATTTTATTTCCTAGTTTATTTTGGAAGATAATTATGTTTAAAGAAAGTCAGCCATCAAGTTCTTTGGGCTTTTGCCTTTCTTCAAGCCCCAGTCCCAATGTTGCTTTGTAATGTATTGCCTATGTGTGTGCTGTTTTATGCACGTATATAAAGATACTTCACGAGTGCAAATAAAGAAGCTAGTTGTTAAACCTGTCTCCCCAAATGAATCAATTTAAGGAAAGTTTGTTCCATTTTATCAGATGGCTTTAAAAGGTTAGTGAATAAATATGCTGAATGGGTAGGTAGTCAGGAATAAATAATTCAGAGCATCCCAAATGAACTGTATTATTGCACAGCTGATTCAGTCATATTTTATTTATCTCTGTATTGAAGAAAATCAATTTGAGGAATTTCCAGAGCAATCCTGGTACTCGGCTACTCCCTCCTCTGTTTGTTAAGTTGGGTGGCTCTTCTCGGGCGGAACCCCTGCAAAATTCATCCATCCTTTGCTATTAGTACTAATCCTCTGGGGAGATCCCCGCTACAGCTGCCACCACAGTGCTTATGCATCTGTTTTCCTCAGTGGGTTTCTAACTCGTGACTTAAAATAATTGTTCTGAATTTCTAATTGCCAGAGTAGCATTTGTTTTCAAGTCTAGTTCTCCCACCTTTGTCTGCCCTCCTCAGATGTCCGGCTGGATGGCTTTCACTCTTCTTGAGCTTACACTCCTGTGCTCAAAGAAATACATTGCCACCTCCCACCGTCTGGCCCTGCGTGGATGGAGGGCTGTTCCAGAGAAACGGCTTCTATTATACAGACACTCTGAATTGTCCCCAGTCCAGTTTATCAAGCATTTGTTGTAGTTTTAGGTATTTTCATGTATGTGGTTAAACCTTTGAAATCTTTCCAGGTATTCCAAAATGTGATGTCATTCATGCAGTATAGGCAAATAGCTTCTGCTTTTTAACATCCTGGTAGCCTTTGATTAATTTTCCCCAAATCACTTTAGGATCTTTTCCTCTGTCAAAGGAGACAAAGTGAAATCAATAGTACAGCAATTTTTCTAGTAGAAGTTCCTGTGTCTGCAGTCAAGACTATTTTTTCAGTCACCTGTAATGACAGGTCTCTGAGAGTCAGGGGATGGGGGTGACTGAACATGGCTGCTTGAGGCATTCAGAGTGGCTTGATGAAATTGTAAGCATGGAAAACGGGGTCCTCTCAGCTCCTTATGAGAAGAGCACGTGCATGGGGGTGGCATAGTGGGTGCCCTGTAGTTCTGGTGAGAAATAATCCCTCAGGCCCTGGACACCAGAGTGATCTGTCTGATTTCATACAGATGGATCATCTTTGTGGTTGTAGTTAGACAGACAGATGCACACAGAGACAAAGTCTTGTGTGATTAAAGGGTTTGAGAATATGAACTTTGAGAATATTATTCTTTGATCTCACAAACAAAAGAGGTTGATTTTCTCTGTTGCTTGCAGTGTATCTTCTGTGTTCATGAATAAGTACATCCATGTTTCAAGATCTAGAGTCATGCACTAAACTTTTGCCATTGTGTTCCTAAACATACTCAGCTTCACAAGGTGCACACTAACCTGTGCTTGCAAGAGTATTTACTTAAATGTGTGTATGTGTGTGTGTGTGTTGCTAGGTATTGAACCCAGGGCCTTTTGTGTCCTAGGCAAGCCCTCTACCACTGAGCTATATCTTTAGCCCTGCAATAGTGTTCAGTTCCTGCAGAGGCATGTGCAAAAAAAATCTAAACAAATGTCACTTTTACTAAAAAAGATATGTAAAAATGTAAGCAATCTCCAAGTTTCAATTTAACTGCTGTGACATCTTTATTTAAATCTTTCTATTCCTTTCCTCCTGATCAATGTATTAACAATACAAGAAGCCTACTAACATATAGGCTTTCGGAATATGCTTCAATAATAAAACCATTCTCTTTGCATGTTGCTGATTCTGTCCTCTCTCCAGTTCTCAAGACTCTCAACTTTATTGACGAGTTCATTCTTTTGTCATATGCTGATGAAGCTGTGACATCAAGTAGGTCTTGACAGTGCTTCTCAGCTGGGAAGGAAGTCAGTAGTACAAAATGCAGGCTGAGCCAAAGAGAAATACAGGATGAAGAGCTAAGTGCATATCTAATGCAAGTGCTATGAAGGAAATTGAAGAATTAAGGAACCAGAGGGCAGTCATTACAAAATAATGGTTTAAATTAGACTCACAAATTTTACCTTAATAAGTAGATTGGCTAAATATTTCATTTTAAGTTATTCATCTTGCAAAAGTGCCCTTTACAAAGTCCCACCTCAGCTTCCGTTAAAAATGTTACTGCAGAATCAAGACTCATAATCTTATTCATAACCTCACTGATGGCCAGACTTTGTTTTTCAGTGCAGATGGATGAAATAATTCCAATAGCACAAGGCACAAAGGATGTTAAATACCATAGATAAAAATGTCAAGGAGAAAGGCTGTGATGAATTTTTTTTTATTCTTCATCATTAGGTTCTTAATTCTTAAAAAACAACAATCCAAATAATAAAAGTAAATATGACCAATGGGGAAAATGATAAACCACATCATCACTAATTTTCATGTTGATAATTATGGAAGCCATTCTGTCTTGATCAGAAAAGTAAAACTCATGAGAACATTGAGCTTGTACACAGGCCAGTAGGTCCTTAGAACTTACTCGTGGCACCAGAAGGTGATTCTGGATAAAAAAGCAGAGCAAGACCAAGAGTGATGATGCTTTCTCGGAGATAAACAAGATGGAAGTGATTTCAGAGATTTCAGGCATGTTGGAAATTGACCTCCAAACATAGTCACTACAAAGATGAAACGCAATGGAATTTTAGAATTCTTCTGTATTTCCTCTTTATTTGTGTAATCTTAGGTTTCATCTTGGAAACAAGGTTTCTGTTACTTTTATTCCTGGCATGCATTAACTCTGTGATAAATGAAGATAATAGACGTCTTTTGAAAATAGAAATACTCTGTTGATTAAATAAAGTGTCAGAATTGGAGAATGGGGGGAAATAGTTTCTGAAAGACAGCATAGTGTTGAGTCTACCAAGACTCATTCTTAAATTACAGCCTTTTATATCCTCTTATTTAAATAAAATCTCATTTAAATAAAAAAGGTAGTTTCTGACCTAGGAATATTTTCTTTCTAAAATTCTGTCTTCTTTGAGTCAAGAAATAGCATTGAAATCTTTTAGTGTGCTCAGGAATACAAATTATAGTCGTAACTTTCTTTTTTCATTTTTTTGCAGTATAGGGGCTTGAACTCAGGGTTGAGCTACTCCTCCAGCCCTCTTTGTATTAGGTATTTTCGAGATGGGGTCTTGCAAACTATTTTCTCAGGCTGGCTTTAAACCACCATTCTCCTGATCTCTGCCTACTGAGTAGCTAGGATTACAAGCATGAGCCACCAGCGCCAGGCTAGTCTTAATTTTCATCGTATCACTAGGCAAGATTAACTTTACAGTAAACTGGATGTTGCGTATAGATTGCCTCTTTTTGGAATGCCAATATCCCTTACTCCCTACTGCCCAAAGGGGGGAAATCACTAGGTACATTGAATGTCACCAGTCCAATGTATAAAGAATAATACTAGGCTGCTAATAATTTTGAGGAAAAATCATAGCTGTTGGAGCCAATTTTATTTTAAAAGTATGAGGTATTGCCTCATCTTTAGTTTACTAGTGCAGTTAGCCATGTATTAGCAGTGACTTATCGTGGGTAAACATGCTTTCTGTTGGTGTCGTCCTTTACCTTGGTAGCTTTTGATAACACATCATTATCTTGCCAGAAGTTAAAGAATATGGTAATTGTTATTTCCTAGGCTAGAAATTGGAAATACACTCACACCATTTTCAGTTTGCTATTACTGACTGCAGTGTAATTTTCTTTAGCTTTTCAAATGTTGCTCATTAACTAGATGTGTGACCTTGAGTTAGTCAAATTACCTTTGTCCTCAGTTTCTACAAAATAAGAATTTGGACGAGATTGTTTCTAAGCACCAACCTTCTAAAATCGTTAAAATAAATACCCATTTTATATTGTGTCATACTGTTGTGCTGTTTCCTGATCATGCCCTTTGTAAGGTGTTGCTCCCTACAACTGTCCATCTGTGACCAGAAATGGAAGGGTGCAAAAGTAGATGAGCTGGCCAGTATTTAGTATCTCATCTGGTCTTCTCTGAGTTCAGTGACATGATACAGTGAACCATTTGTGCAAAACAATTTTATGAATACAGAAACTGAATTATGTGGGTTTAGTCTTCGTTAGCGTCTTAACCAAGAACTCTTCATTTTCAGTTTTGTCTTTTAAAGGGGGAGCTCTAAAATTGCATACATTACAATTTTTTTAAAATTAATTGAGCTATGCACTGCTGTATTACCCTTGTAATCCTACCTTCTTGGGAGGCTGAGATTGGGAGGATCACAATTTCAGGCCAGTGAGACCCCCATCTCAGTGGAAAACAGCTGGATGTGGTGGCATGCGCCTATCATTCCAGTGATGGTGTGAAGTAAAATAGAATTGCTGTCCAGGCTGGCCTGGGCAAAAAGTGAGACTCTTATCTCTAAAATAACCAGAGCAAAAAGGGCTGGCTATGTGACTCATTTGGTAGAAAGCCTGCCTAGCAAGTGTGAAGCTCTGAGTTTAAGCTCCCCAGTACCACCAGAAAAGAAAAATTAAAAAATATATAAATATAATTAGCACACAGAATTTTAGGGAACTAAAGAAAATACGCTTCTCAAATGGAACATCACTTATATATGATATTAATGGTCCTGGGGAAAACATATAGCAGGTACAAACAGTTGCTCTGTTGATAAAACATCACTGGGTTTGCGATCAGAGCTCAGACAGTGTGATTCTGCTAGGGGCTCAGAAGACCAGAATGCAGGCAGGAATGTGAACAGTAAAAGCAATGCTGATAAGGTTTCAGATGGAAATGAGGACTCTGTTGGGCATTGGTATATAGCCCGCTCCTTTTACACCATAACAAACAGTTTGCTTATGTTTTTTTTCCATACCCTGAGACTTTGTGGGATGCTGAGCTCAAAGATGAGGAAGAGATACCAAGGAAACAAAGCATCAGTCTGTGGTCTGAGTTTCACTGGCTGCTTTTATTCAGTTTTTCACTGAGAATCGGGAACAAAGAAGATCAGAATGAAAGGATATAAAAAAAAAAGAAAAGTAGCTTGACCAGAAAAGGAGCATGTGTATGGTCAGAAAGGGTGCTTTGCTAACACAAGATAAAGAAGCCAAGTTCTGTGCATGGGAAAATAGGAAAGATGCCTTAAGGGCATCTCAGAAATTGTCAAGGCAACCACCATCACATGCCTGGGATGTAAAAGCACAAATTTGTTTCAAAGGCTTTCCCCCACAGAATCTTTTCAGAGAAGAGGTCTGGTGTCCTGTGTGCTCAAAGCCTAGAATGAGCCTAGTGATTCCTTTCCTTGTGTTCATCCAGCAAGGCACTGAAGAGGCCATTGCAGCCATGGTTCAAGCATTAACAGGAGATCTTGGTTTTTCAGGCATGCAGAATACAACCATTATGGGGTCATGGTGGCTTCTACCCACATTCCAAAGGAAAGTTTGGGAAGTCAGGCAGTGTGCTGAAGGTCAGTCAGAGCCCCCTGCAAAAGCAGCTCCTGACAGAGCAATGTGTGAAAGTGTAAGGGTAAAACCAAAGCTATAGTGGAGCCCCCAGGAAGTTAGGAGTGCCAGGAACGTGGAACATTTGCTGAGAGAAGCTGCAGCCAGCATGCAAAGTCATCTTGAGAGAAAGGCCATGAAGGCTTCAACCAGCAAAGTCACAGGGTGGGGATGCTAAGCCCTTGGGATACAACATCTTGACATGGTATACCCTGGATGCCAGATATAGGACATTAGGAATTAATTTGGTTTTCCTTTGGTCAATCCCACATTACTTTTTCCCTGTTCCTCCATTTTGGAATAAAAATACTTACCCGGTTTCTGCCCCACCATTGTATCTTGGAAGTAAGTAAATTTCTTTTTGACTTTGTTTTAAGGGGGCTCATAGGTAAGTTTGCCTTGAGTCTCAGAAGAGACTTTGGACTTGACGTTTGAGTAAGGCTGGAGTAGATAAGGCTATGAACATTCTTGGGAATGGACTAAATGCATTTATACTTTGAGATGGGCACAGACCTTTGTGTGCCAAGGGCAGAATGCTGTAGCTTGGATGTTACCTGTTTTTAAAAGGCCCATGTAAAGGCTTAGGTTCTATGGTGACACTGTTGGATGTGGTGGAACCTTCAGGAGGTGGACCCCAGAGGGAGGTAAAGTACGTAGTTCCTTCCTTATAGAAGCAGTTCTCAACCTCCTTGTTTACCAGCTATGATTTGATTCAATTCTGATAGTATATGAATTAAGCAATATGGAGACAACATCAGAACCCTCAGGTTAATAGCTTATACCCACAAGACTGTTCCCCACTTCAGACACCAGTTGCCAATCACAACTCCAAGCCAAATTCTTTCTTTTGCTTCTGGCTGCTATAAATCGGAAGTTCTCAGAGTTCTCTCCTTGGGTTCAGTCATTTACTAGAATGGCTTATGGAACTCAAGGAGACACCCATATAGTTCACCCACATAGTATAATTGACATGACTTGGAAAAAAATAAAAGTAAATGAAATGGCTTAAAAACAGCCAAATAGAAGAGATGTAGAGGACAAGGTACATGGGAAAGGATGTGAAGCCACTCTCTGAATCAAACCATGAGTTTTCTGAACAATGTCCTCTTGGGTTTTTATTGATATCTCATTTTGTGGACATCATTAATTAAGTGATTAATTAAGACAGCTCCTCTTCATTCACTAGAGGTGAGAGAGTGTGACTGAGATTTCTCTTCCCCTACATGGTTGATTCTCTTGACTAGCCCCAAGGCTCACCATGAGGCAACCAGCCCCTGGTCATTTTCTTAGCATACAAGAAGACACTTGTGACTTTGGTGATTCCAATGGTTTTAAAAGCTGTGTGCCAGGAAATATATTTCTTACTATGTCACAGATGCTCACACCAGACCTGTGAGTTTAGGTATTATCATCCCAGTTTTGAGGAAGCTGAATCTTTGAAGGTCAAGCAGGATTAAACAAGATCCTGCATTGAGGCCTCACCCTTCTGAGGCTTGTGATGTTGGCCATGATCAACATGAGATAGCGAACACAGGAACAGAGACACACATGCACATATACACATGTCACGCTATCTCAGTGATTCACTCCAAGCAGAGCTCTGTTTTTGCAACTACAAAAGAAAAACACCCTGGAGCAAGGTTTTCTCGTTCACATGACCCAGCTCTGTGGAAAAACACCAGCCTTGGTGTTGTGTGCTCTTGTAATATGAGGAGAAAACACATTCCAGAGATGGAGGGGAATGGGAGGGGACACCTCAGCCAGCCTGGGCATGGGTGCTCACTCTCAGAATCTGTTGCTTTGCAGCTTTCTCCTCACCTTCCCTTTCCCCAGAAGGGGTTCCAGGGAGGGCTCCAGGGAGTGAACCTGAGTCTTCCTCTATACCCACCTGGAGCTTGTCCAGCTCTGGGAGCAGTTCTGCCCCCAGTACCTCTCTTCCTCTTCCTGGAAGAGATCAAGATACGGCCTTGCAAGATATGTACCCACCACTGCAAATCTGTGCCCACCTTCCCTCTAAAGTCTCTAAGCTCTGGAATGCTCAGATAGAAGCTTCTTCTTTTAGTGTATGGAGAGTGGTGTTTTATAACTTATTTATAATAATAAATTATAATATTGTGGTGTCTTAATAACTTCTTATTTGGGTATTGGAAGTGGCCTTATTTTGCTATTTGCAAAGCATATCCAACTCCAGTACTTCCAATCATGAAAGTTTTGTTGAATCATGTCAGTTTGTTGAAGAAAAAAAAATTATCTTTTTAACAGAGTCATAACCACCTAAAAAGCAATAATAGAGCAATCTGATTTTCATAAACAGCATCAGTTGTGATTCCCCCAAGTTTTCCTCTTGTCTCAAAACCATTCAGCTCATTTTTTTTTGCTCTGAGCATTTCTTTGGAGAGGGAAGCTCTAGGAAGTGTGCTTCCACATCTTACAATAGATAAATGCTCCACATACATTGCTTAAGAGCTAATTCAGTAATGCAATGATTGTTACTTTGGATTCTTTGCCAGGATAATAAAAAACTGCATAAGGAGTACACTTGCTCACCTCACCTGTAACCAGGCCCCAGCCACAATCAAGTGTTAGAGGCCCTCCTGCAGCCACCTCTCATGTTCTTTGGCAGGTGGTTTCTGTCACTCCCATGAGTGATGGGTCCCTGGAGTTGGCAAGAAAGAATTCTGAATGAATGGGAATGGCTTCAGTGAGGATGAGAGTGGTAAGGGTAAGTCTAGCGGCATCACAACAGAGGGACAGGACCACCAGACCAACTATGGGGGGGGGGTCACACTGATGTCATGCCAGCCAGTTAGGTGCAACAACAGGTGGCTTCCACACTTGGGCACTCTTGTCTTTTCCTCAAACTGAAGGGCCTCTAGGGGACTTTTTGTCTCCTTCCAATTATGTTTTTATGAGAACAAGCTTTGTGCGTGGAAATGTGAAACAGGTTGAAATCTGCTGTCTTTACCCACCATTTATCTCATGACAAATTCCTCTTGCTTCTCTTCATTTTGTCCACTCTCTAGGGCCTAAAGGGGGCCAGACCTAGAAGCAGTTGGTACCAGAATATTTTAGTGCCATACTTGCCTTTTGAGATAACTTTCCTAATCAAAGACAAAAATGGGTACTGTTCTCCTAATCTGGGTGATTTACAGCATATTGACACATTTTAGAATAGTCCTAGTGCTTCACATGGTCATTATAGTGACCTTGGCTGTGGCCTTGGGTGAGAGTTAGATGAGTCTATTTGTCCATCCATTCATCCATCCATTATTCTAGCTAGCCAGCCATCATCCATCTTTTCTTTCTTTTTTCATTTTCTTTCATTCTTTCTCATATTATAAAGAAATATTTAAGAAATGTACATTTTCTTCCTTCATTAATGTTTCATTGAGTTATATGTCATTAAAATTCAACATTTACAAGTCACTTTTTGCATGCAGAAGCACAAAGAACTTGAGCAGATTTTAACTGATCTATAGAACTTGTCAGCACATCAGTCACAGTCTTGACATCATCCTCTCTTCACTGTCCATTTCTCACCCTCTGTGGATGTACTGGTCGAAGTTTCCTAGGGAACAGAGCACAGTTATCTTGGAAAGGACCAGGTTCTAACCGTCTCATATCTTTTGAAGACAAGTACACTTTGAGCTCTAAAGAGAGCACATCCAGAGGTACCCACAGTCCAGACACAGCATCTTCGCTTTGCATATGATAGGTAGGAACAGGGTTTCTCAACCTTGCCACTGCTGACCGTTTGGGGGACACCATTTTTTGTTGTAAGGTCTGCCCTGTGCATCTTACAATTATGATGTTTAGCAAGCAACTGTGGCCTCTACCTGCACCATCTCCAGGAATGACAACAAAAGATGTTGTCTAATACCCTGTGCAGTGGATTGGAGTTGAGGCAAGATATCACTCTCAGTTGAGAAACTTATAACTCTTGCCTAGAGTTATAACTTGAAGTCACTTTAAGGATCCTTTCATGCAGTCAAAATCAGTCACTAGCATAAAGACAAGGCAAAATCAGATTTCAGTTGCTGACCCGGTGTATCTTAAGTTCTGACACAGGGCCCATGGCACTGTGCTAAGTCATAAGACTCTGCATTGATAAGGCGCAGTTGCTGGCTGCAGAGCTCATGGTGTGGTCAGAGAACCACCATGGAGATGGATAATCATGTCGGCAGGACTTAACTGGGAGACAGTTATTCCTATTGATGGCTCTTGTGTACACCCATCTATTAGACTGTGGACCACACCTAATACTTTCCAAATGGTTCCTGTAGGGTCCTTGCAGGTATAGCCTTGTTTTAAATGGGACATTGCAAAGGAATCCCTTGCTTATTCTCCTTCTTTAGAGTCTTGTTCACAATGCTCTTGCATGAAAGACCTCAGCTCAGATTTTTACTTTTCCTCATTTTCAAATATGCCTTCTTCCAGGAAGCCATTCGGGGTTGCTTTGGCTCAGATTGATGTCTGTCAATTCAACTCCCATTATGAAATGCACAGTCTTTTTTTGCACAGCTCGTGCTTGCATTGTTTGGTTCCATTTTCCTGTGCATTGATCTTACTGCTCAAGTAGATTGTGAGCTATTTGAAGGGAGAAACCAGAAACCAGCTAGACTGGATTATTGAAATAAACAAGTCAATATTTTCTGCTTGCTATTGACTTGAAAAGGTTGGCATGGGAGGAAAACTCAAATATCTTAGGAAAGGCAAGTGAAAAATTAAATTACATTAAAAAACAGAAACAGACTGAAGCCAGAGTGAGAAATGTTTGGCCTTCTGACAAGCACTTTTCAGTTTTAACCTAATATACTTCTTCTGATACTTTAAAACTTGAGAGTACACTTACTCCGTCTGTGCTTCTGTGGCCTGAAATCCCTGGATCATTAGCCTTATATGTCTGCCCTCACTGGCCAGTCGGTGTTCTGGGTGGGGGCTGGGGCATCTCACTACAGTATCCTGTCCTGCTCTTCTGCCTGGCCTGGCAAAAGCGTATCCTCAGTTAAAATGTGAAAAGGGGGAAGATCTCTTTAGTGAGGAAAGGCTTATTCTTATTTTTATAAAACTCTTACTGATGGGAAAACTGAAGTATAAGGAGGAGTTGTAGGAGCTAGCAGGAAGACATTTGTTTGTCATGTTAAAATATTGCTGAAAGTAAAGGATCAGATAGGAGTTGGTATCAACTACCCTTCCTCTCCTCTGCTTATCCAGGAGCAAGGAGCTGCCAAAACACACATACAAGGTTTACAGTGCTCTATGTCCAAGAAAGGGCTTTCTTTCTGCTTCAGATAAAGTGATATGAAAACCAGAGCAGGGGTTAGGAAATGGGAAATGGTTTGGAGCATAACTGGGAGCTGGGCAGGGCAGCTTTATCCAGGCGCAGGAGAAGCACAGAACTCAGGGATTTCTCTTACTCAGAGTTCTCAGTTAGAGAACTCTTTTCTTTTGCCTTTGAAATAAACACTGTAGCTAAATGCATGCCCTCTGTGTATGTGTATGTGTATGTATTTACATTTAATCTTACCTATAGCCTTATGAAAGAATTAACTACTATTCTATTTTAAAGGTGAACAAAGTAAGTTCCTTCTTGCCCAAAGTCATAATGCAAAAAGATGGACCCCTAGATTCAAATGTGACCCTAGAGTCCAAACTCATTAGCCAGCATGCAACCTTCTGGGAGAAGCCAAGCAAACTGCATTTGGGTCATTTGCCCTGTTAGTTTGTTCTCTGTCAGGTTGTACAGGGAGCTAATTTTTAAGAATTAAGTGCATTCCAAATACTTTACGATAGAAGATAACACACATCAACTACACAAATAATTGCCTAAAGGATTTCACTCATTTTGCTAATTTTTTTTAAATTTGAGCCTCTAGAAAGTAGTTTTTAATCTAGGTAAAATTTATATACCATAAAATTCACCTATTTCAATTGTACCTTTCAGTGATTTTAGTAATTTACAGTCTCCTGCAACCATCACCAATTTTAGAACAGTTCTGTCCCTCCCAAAATACCTCTAGAGCTTTGAATGGCTTTTCACTACAGAATTCCTAAGGCGTGTATGGGGAGACAAAGGTGGAGGAGAGGTGGTTAGAGGAAAGGCGAAAAAGAAAGAGAAGTGGTGCTCCAGGGAATTGTGGAGCAGAAAGGGGCCTTGCCTTGCACGTTGAACTGATACCTTCATTTTAAAGATAAGGAAGAGAAGGGCTCAAAGGAGGTGAGCAACTCAACTGGGTTCAGAAAAGCAGGTGATGCATTGCTTTCTGAATTTTAGCTTAGTTCTGTGGTGCAAAGAAGACACTATCTTGATGCTTAGTGGTTATAAACAACCATTTTTATTTTGCTAGTGATTTTTGTAGTTCCACTGGGCCATGTGTCTGTGATTAATATGGCATCTCCTTCAGGGTCTGGGGCCAGAGGATCCACTTTTCCATCACATGTCTAGTGCTCAGTGCTCCCAGGTCCCTCACCACATGGCATCTCCTGTCCAGGGCCTTTCTCAGTGGCTTGAGCCTAGTGGCTGCAGGGAAATCACAGTTCTTATGTGATGTGGTTCCAAGAAGGGATCTGAAGTTGCCTGGACAGTGACAGTGTCAGTTCTGCCATGCCTTTTGGTCAGAGTGTCTCTTTGTTGGAGCAGGTAGGGAAATGGATGCTACTTCAAGATGACAAGGGCTGCCTAGCAGAGGAGTACATGGTTGGGGTGCACTGTTGTGTCCATCTTTGGAAAATACAAGAAGTGAGAATAGGACTAAGCAAGTGAACCTCTCTGAGACTTCCTGTCACATTCAGACCTGGTTCTTTCTTGTGTTAATGTAACAATCATTGATCATTTATTTCCCTGATCAATCCTAGACACCCCCAACTTTTGCCCACCTGTTTTTTACTTTCTAGTCATGATAAAAAATAAAACCCTATTTCCTCATCATAACCCTTGTATCTCCTTTGCATGTGCTTCTTCCTCCATTCTTCCCAAATCTTCAGCTCCTTCTTCACCAAGCTGACTCTTCTTACTCATCCTGCCAACTTTGGCTCAAGTGCTACCTTGTTCTGGAAACATCCCCTGAAGACCACAGTGGAGGCTGTGTGCCCATTCACTAAGCGTCATGTTCACTTTTCTCTGTGAGTATCTGCAGAGCTATATTGTGATTTTTAGACTTTTGTGGTTTTGTTCTTCTTGGGCAGTGTTCTCATGAGAACAGAAATTTTTTTCTGAGGCTAGTGACTTCTGTAGGTTTTGTCATGTGCCAGGCATCTGATAAATACACATTGAATGAATATATTTATATAAACCAGATACTTAAAAGCAGTGGAATTCCATGTGCACTTTTATAGTGGTGGTGTGACTTCCCTAAGAACTGAGGCAGAGTCCAGTTCTACATAGAAGACACTGCACATTCAACACTTAGCTTAATGAACTGTGTCCTTCCTCCTGCTGATTCAGCTACTTCATTGTCTTATAGCCATTGATTCAGCATTCAGAACTCCAATTAAGGAAGGAGAGGAAATCTTAGAGGTATTAATACACAGTTATTCTAAGATAACTGTCTTAGTTCCTTTTCTGTTGCTATAACAAAGTACCCAAGGCTGAGTACTTTAAAAGAACAGAGGTTTATTTAGCTCATGCTTGTAGAGACTAAAAATTCAAGATCAGGTGGTCCTACTTGTTCAGGCTTTGGTAAATGCCTCATGGTGAGTGACATCAAAACGGCAGGGTTGTGTGAAAGAAGGATCAAAAGGCAAAAGAGGACCCCAGAGAGATTCAGAGGTCAGGCTTGCACTTCTTATAGCTCTCAGGAGAACTGGTTCTACAAGACAAACATTAGTTCTTTCTGAGAGCTCCTCTAGTGACCTAATCACTGCCACTGGACCCCGCCTCTTAAAGGATGTACGCTTCTCTATATTGTCACACTGAAGAGCAAGATTCTAGCATGTGACACTTCGGAGAACCCTCAAGCCTTTTCCAAACCATGGCAATAATTAAATCAAACGTCCTTATAGAGAATAACACTGAGGTCCTTGTGAAGTGAAGCACTTGGTAGCAGAGTCAACTCATAGCTCTCTGCTTGTCCGAGCATTTCATGCTGCCTCCCCATAGCCAACAGAAAAACACGTTGTAGAAGATTCTGCATAAACTCCACAGACAGGTGATCCGCCTCTGCCATGGTTCCTTCTTTCCCAGGGTGCTGTTCTGACCACTGAGAGAATATGCACTGCGAGACCTGCATGAACTGAGTGGTAAGGTAGTTGCTTCTGATGAAAATTCTGCTTGGAAATAGCCCATTGAGAATTTTAATTAGCACCATTAGCAAAGGTAGCTTTCAAGTCCTTGTAGAGAGAACAAGCAAATCCAGCTTTGTTCACCTACTATTACTTTGATAGCAGTCCCCCGGGGGCTCTGTCTTTAAACCCAATTAATACAGAATATTGGGAATAATGAAATGAAAATACACTTACACAGGACTCGCTTCTAAATCACATGGAACAAAAGCAAGTTAAGACTAACCACATTAGACAGTTGACAGTTGGGAAAATTTCCCCGATTTAAAAAAAATGAATAGCACCTGCTTTTGTTACAAAAAAACCAATTAAAACAGGGAGGGACTACAGCATAAGATCTTGAGAATAAAGAGATAAGCGTATTTTTATTGTAATACTTGAACTGTTATATCTGGACCAATAAACTTTTGACATGTATGAAAATCTCTAATGATTGAAATGATTAAACAAGAGACAACACTGAACGATAAGCTATGGATGACTTTGTAGGAACTAGGAAAAAAATGAAGGAGAAAATATGCTTCTTTTTGAGTGAGATCCACAATCTGTGGTAGTCATCATGTGGCCTTCATGAGACCATGTGGTTGCTAAATTGCTGCTCGTTAGTCTGGTCAGGTAGTTCTCAGTTAGATATAATCCTACAACTAATCGTCCTCATTTCTTAAAAGAAAGTTTTCCCACCTGCTACTACTTTGTCTGCCTTCTGTTTCTCAATCTGGAGCCAGGCAGATAGGAGGGTCACAGGATTCTACAGCGTCTAATAGAATCCCTCTCCTGTTTCCAAAGACTTAGCCTCTGGTTAAAGGGCGGCTTTTGTTAGAGAGGTTTTCTGGGTGGACCTTCACTTGTGCAGTGAGCAGCCCGGTCACTGCCCATTCATAGATTCCTCTCCCTCCACACTCAAGTCCCTTATCATGATTCCCATTCAGCAACCACACCCTTGCTTTATACTCATTTCTCCTTCTCCTGGAATTGAATTTTCTAGGCTTATCAGATCACTTTGGTCCTGGCTTGATATTCTCTGTTGCCTTTGCTGCTTCTTGTGGCCTTAGGTCAGATTCACCTTTGTTCCTGTTGCATCCTGGAATTTGTTCTCCTGGTCCTTGTGCTGAAGGGCAGCCCTACCTATTGCTTTTCTACTTTGTAATTCTAGTATACAGATTAGTCCTAGACATATCTCAGGAATCTCAACATAACCCTCATGCCAAAGTGCTAGATTTCTTTTTCCGAGCTGTAAACCACACTAAGGACATATTGCTATGGTCCTGGGACATGACCAGTCAAACATCCTGGATTTGGGAGAAACATTTTTTTTTAACATTCTGAGTTCTCCCCAATAATATGGAACCCTAACATCATCTCCTGGCATACTTGGGAAGCTGCCCATTCCCCTGTCTGCTTTTCTGTGGTCACATGATCTAGGTCCAGGTGTTTTAGTTAAATAAAGGTGAGGATTATGGACAAGACACTGTCCCTTGATGATTGTGCATTCCCAGTTGCTAAAGGAAGTGAGAGGGAAGATTGCTTCCCACAAGAAAGTGGGTCCAGGAATTTTCTCCTGTCTTGAGTCTTACAGAAATTGCAACCAATGATTTGGAGGTTTGTTTTTAACTTTTAAACTCTGTGAATTTATAGATATCTTGGCATTGCATCATTGAGGATCATTTTAAATGAGTGGTCTCTTTCTATGAACACAATGTGAACAATACAAGAAAACTTTTTCTGATACTATTTTAGTTTAGAAGTTAACATTGGCGAGATTGATTATGTGAACAACAGCGAGTCTTCTGACCCATAATTTTCACTTTTTTGAGTCTTGTTTAATTTCTTTTAGGAATAATCTGTAGACTATATTTTTAAAAATTTAGTTCTAAACTTAGCTATAATCCCAGTATTCAGGAAAACAAGGCAATAGGTTTATAAGTACAGACCAACCTGGCTACATAGTGAGATCCTGTCTCAAAAAGAGAAAGAGAAAAGAAGAAAAATCAGTTCTAAGTCTAAGTAATTTATAATTTTAGTGTAATTTTTAAACCAATGTTTTGCTGCTGGTATTTAAATATAATTGATTTGTTTTTACTGACCTTCAAGGCTTTGCTAAATTACTGTACTAATCTATTATGCTTTCTTGTAGATTCACTAGGTTTTCTACACAGATGATCATGCCATCTACATCTAGAAACAATTTTATATTTCTTTCTTTATATCTTGATCCTTTTTTCTCTTGCCTTATTACACTGGCTAGGACATCCAGTTCTCTGTTGGATTCAGCTACTAAAGATGGATATCTTAGTTCTTTTATGAGGAAAGAAACCTTTTTTTTTTTTTCCCTCCACAATTGTGATCCTAGCTATAAGGGCTTTGTATGTGCTCCTTTTCTTTCTCTTCATACTTTCCACCATGGATGAAGGGGTACCACATGATTTTACTTGATGTGCTGAGTGGATCTTTTGGTTTTTTCCTCTCTTTTTCATTAGCATGGATTAATAGTATAAGGTGCTTTCTTCGGTTTCATTTTTCTTGTTCAGTTTGTTAATATGGTAATTACATTGGTTGCTGCTTGAATGTCTTATCAATATTGCATTCCTGAAATTAACCTCTCTCATGCTGCATTATTGCTTGGGGTTTTTACTTGTTTGATTTTGGTGGTCATGGGGTTTGAACTCAAGGCCTCATGCTTGTCCTTGTCAGGAAGATACTCTGCTTCTTGAGCCATGTTCCAGTCATATATATCTGGAAGAGATTTTTGTTTGTTTCCATCCATGATCATTCTGGTGTGGGATTTGTCTTTTTTTGTGAACTTTTTTGGTCAGATTTTGGTACCAAGGTTGTGCTGGTCTCATTAAACAAGTTGAAAAATGTTCTGTCCTCCTTTGTTTTCTGACAGAGAATGTGTAATATTGGTACTATTTTTTGTTTAAATGGTCAGTAACATTTGGTGAAACCATACGGCCCTGGGGAGGGCTTTGCTGACAAACACAGGTTATTTTTATAGAGCTATTCATGCGTTCCTTGTCTTGTTGAATCAGTTTTGGCAAGGTACATTTTTCGTAGAACTTTTCTATCATTTATGCTACTGGATTAATTGTTCAAAGTTACTTCTACTATTTTCCTACTGCTCTTTTCATCTTTAGAACCATTCATTCAATCCATTGCTTTAACTTTTCCAAAGAAGTGGTTCTGTTTTCTAATGATTTTCCCAAGGTTGTTTCAATCTCTTCATTCTCAGGCGAAGCAAATCCCTTTAGTTTGAATTTTATCCCAGCTCTGATAAGTTGGTAAAGATGCTTTTCTATCAGAGAAGATCCAGAGCAAACCATGAAATCACTTTCATTATGCAGCCTGTAAACACAACTCTACAGAGAATGGGCATATAATTATTAGTATATTGTATCTTCATGACAACTGACTCCATATTGAGCTGCTTTTTGCCCACAGTTCCAAGCCCAACTTCAGGGATGCAATTTAAACTTCACTGAAAGGTGATTGAAAATAGCTTGTAGTTAAATTCATTTTTCTGAAGAGGACACTCCTTAGTAGGAGCAGGTGTTCTCTCCTGTGACACTGGTGAGTAATCCTACCTGTCATCCTGCTCAGCATAAATCATTGTAGTACAGATCTATTAACTTATGATTCATATCTGTCTGCTCTGTAAAAACAAGGATGAAACAGTACTTTGGACTGATGATTTAAAGCACACCAAACAGAGCTGCCGTTTCTGAGTTCAGCCTGGTTTCCTCTGAGCATGTGTTATTTCCTGGGAGAAAATTGGGCTCTAAATGAAGAAGGTGCTTTAACTCTTTGAGACAATGGAATGGCAGGCACATCTTCTAGACAGCTTCCTAGAGACCTCACCGTGTGCACATCTTTCTCAAGTGCTTCTCTTACTGGCTAGAAATGATTTTTACAGGGGGAGATATTGGGTCTTGCTTTTTCCTGGTCTCTTGTCATTTTTGTCAGACAATTCCTAGTTTTTTCTTGCATCCTTTCTGAAGGAAGTAACAATTCTGTTTGCTAGTCAGATTATTTTAGGTAAGAGAAACCAGTATTTGTTGTGGTTTTACAGAAATCTATGGTAATTTGGGTGGTGATTGCTTACTCAATTTCCCAAGAAAACTGCCCCATAGCACAAACCCTCATACACAATCATACCAATTCAGGTTACATATATTGTCTATATCATTTTAGTACTGATTTAACACTTCTGAACAGTTGTGTATAAAGAAAATACTAAATAATTTCTAATGTGAATTTACTTATTTTTTTTCAAACTTTTGTTCAAATTAAAGAGTTACAACTTTGTGTGACTGTGTTCCTTGTGTCAGCATTCATTTATTCATTTACTGCAACTTCCTGACTCAGGAAATACTTGGAGATGCCATTTAGAAAGCTGCAGGTCAGATTTAATTGGCACTTGGCTAGGCTGTTTTTAACATAAGTTGACTTTTTCCTTTCCCACAACCACTTCCTAGGTAGGTTTCCATTTTTCTTTTGCTTTCAGATGCAGACTGTTTTAGCAGGCAGAGGAGTGGGTGCAGAGAAAGGAGGCAGAGAAAGGCACTTGAGAAAGGGATTGGACTTTGGAAACAGATCTGAGTTTAAATTCTCACTTCTAGATTCATTGGTAGTTGACCACCGCCAGCACTTAATCTTACAGCAGTGATAGAATGGATGTGGAAAGAGTGTTCACTGCTGGTCAGAGGAGTGATGGAAACTAATGTTAGAATCTCATGTTTTTCAGGCATTGTTGGGTGTGTTTAGCTGTGTGGTGAACAGGAGGGGGAGGAGGTTCATCTTCCTCCATCATGAAACCTTCAGTCTATAAAAAAAGGGAAACAACGGGGTTGTCTGCAATCAAACTGAAATATAAACAGTGGATTTAGAGGCCAGAAAAAAGAATCCTGGTAGAGGAGAGGAAGGGCATACAGGAATGGCTTTTTAGATGAGATGGTATTCGAGCCAAGAAGCAATGGATAAGAGATAGTATCAGATAAGAATAGAGCAGAGAAGAGGAAGGAACACACTCAGGGTGGCCAAAGTAATGAATTCATGGCATTTTCTAGAATAAAAAAAGCCATGAAGCTGATTCAAGGGGTAGTCTTCTCTTCTCGCTTGTCTCCCTCCCTTGGCTCCCTCCCCTTGTTTGCTTGCTTCCTTCCTCCCTCCTCTTCCCTCTCTTCCTCCTGTTCTCCCTTCACTTTCTTTTACCCCTCTGTAGTAGTAGTTACGTGCCCAGCGCTGAGGACATGCTCTGACCTAAGCACTTAGCCATCTTGCTGGAGCTTAGGGTGACAGCCCTCCTTCCATTAGGAATGCTGACCCAGGGTTACATGGAGGAGCAAGTCATGACCTGAACCTGCAAGTCTACCTAGAAAGTCTTGTCAGTAGACCGGAGAAGACAGACTTGGAGCTTAATGGGGGAGAATGTTGTGGTCCTGTAATCACAGGAATGTGTGCAATTAATTCTTATCAAAGCCCAGTAGAATTGTTGTACAGTCTATTATAAATTTTAAGAATATGAATATCAGAGTCAGACTGCCTGGGCTTATATTGCAGCTCCAGTCCCAACTAGATGTGTAACCTTGGGCAAATTGTTCAACCTCCCTCTGCTTTAGTTTACTTATTGTTAAAGCAGGGATAATTTCCTCACAGAGTTGTTGTGGGGATTCAATGAGTTAATACATATAACTTCTTAGAAAAATGCCTGGCATGTATTGGTCCTATGTAAATATAGGTTATTATTATTAAATTACTTCTACTGCACTACATGAGGGTGAACTTTCAAAAGAGGAACCCATTGATCCCACTTTTGCTAGGAAAAATAGATACAATAACTTGTTATACAGAAGTGAACAGTTTTTCAGAAATATGAGTCATATATATGAAAATATTATCAAAATAAAATAATATAAACTATTTAGAGCCAATCTTATTATTGTTACGTTGCCTTCCTACCCAGACTTGAAAAGAAAGGTAGTTGAAAAATGCACATACACTCACTCACCCATACTCCCACAGTTCTGTATATCCGTTTAGAGGAGAAAACTGTGTTTAACCACTGAAAATTGTCGCTCAAGTTTCAGAATATCTTATAAACCTAAATCCAGTTCTTGGGTAGCATGAGATAGAAGGAGAAGCCCAAGGAGGCTCATCTGCATTCAGTGTCTTCACTAGTGTCCATTAACACAGCTCCTAGAGGCTGAGTGCACAGATAATTCCTGCTGTTGGGAGCAAAGACCCTGGCTACATTTCCAACCACAGAAGTCAGAGTTATTTTTCCTAGGGAAAAAAATGGGAGTTATTCCTCCTTTTGTACATAATTGTAAAAATATGAGAGTGGTATATAATGGGCACATAAATTGGCAAGATGATATGACTGCCCAAAGGGGAATCCCTGTGTTCATAATCAGATTTAACAATTTTGGTTTCAATAATGTTTGCTTCACTAGCTCTTCATTGAGATGGTGTTAGTGTTAAGGTTAACCAGTATATGAAGAGCATTTATTTGCATATATTATTCTTTAACACATTACACATTTGCATTATTAGTGGAATAATTTGCATTATTAGCAGTGACATACAACCAAAAAAAATCAGGGATTTTCTTATAGATTATGTACAATTTATCCTTCTTTAAAAGTAAGCTTTAAAAATCCCAAAGTGCTTCTTAGGTCCATATCAAAGGATGGTGTCTATGATAATAGTAACAAGCTTCCCAGTGCACTGTTATCAAGAGTTGTGCATTTTTCCTAGCTTTCTGACATGACTTTAAGCACATGAATTCCAAACTGCCAGACATTTGAATTTTAAGCCACTTAAATTTGGTGTCACCAAAACAAGGGTGAAATGTTCACATTTCTTGCGCCTGGTAACTATCATTTCACTCATTCACCTTCCCTAGAACAGCTACACCTCATGGGTTAGAAGCTGGCCTTATAGGAGAATCAGGTTGCCTGGTGTGTTCATGGCCACTCCATTTCCTGTGTCCTGAGACATCTAAGAAACACCACAGTTCTCTGGAATCCGAGCATCCAGTAGTGTTGAGTCACTCTGTTCCTGAGCCCACCATATTGTCACTGGGCTATCATGCAGGAAGGATTGAGTGATTAATTAGCAGGTCTAATTGAAACTAAATATACTGAAGTATCCAATATTGAACTGTTCAAATTAAACTCCACTGAAGTTGCACAATGAGCCTAGGACATCACAAGGATAATTGGCAGAAGAAAAATGGATGTCAATGATGACCATTCTTAGTGCATCTGCCTCACTTACCTTTGATTATCCAAGACTTCTGTGATTCAGGCATGTGTATTTGAACATGTGGACCACCACTCGAAAATCAAATATACATACATGCACTCTCACACACACACACATACTCAGAAGACAACTTTGATGTAATGAACTTAAAATTAGTGTCATTTTCTGCTATCTGACATGATTAATAACTTGATAAAAGGTAGCATGTTGTATATAGATGTGGTGGCATCCATCTAGAATGGATGCCAGCTATGTATGTTTTTTTAAATTCATTTTTATGTTGCTTTACTTAGGGAAAATTTTAATAAAAATTAAAACTAAACAAGAATGAGGGACATTGGCATTTCACATTTAGTTGGTGACACCAAATTTAAAGTACTTTAAGACTCAAATACCTGGCAGCTTGGAATTAATATGCTTTAAATTATTTCAGGAAGTTAAGGAAAAGAGCAACTTAAAAAATATGCTTGAAATACAACATTGATTAACTTACAATGATAAAATAATATTGGTCGGTTTAATTGTTCATTCAGAATTGCAAAAACAAGAACCATTTTTCAACAAATGAATCTTCACGCTTAAATGAATAGAAGAATATTTCTCACATTAAACAACTTTTTTAAGGTTTGCTTCTGTTTTGAAAGAAAAGCAAAATTAATGCCCTTTAGAGTATGAAATATTGCAAATATATGTTGGCATTTAACCTGTAACTAAATGTAGAATTTACTAATAGCCACAAATAAATATGCAAGGTCAAATGCAGAGTTAAAATAGTACAAATAGATTATTTATTTATGGAGTATATTTGCTGTGCGAGACAGGGAGATTAGGAGAGAGAGGCAGACTGTGAGGGGGAGAGAAATTACAGGCAATAGTGGATTTGCCATTGCAGGATGCATACATTCAGACTTAAGGTAAGTAAGAATTTAAGGAAGTGTCAGATTCATCCAGTGAGGACTGATTACTCAAGCTCATTTTAGAAGACAGTGTTTAAAACCGTTTGGGAGTTCTTCTGACGAGTCCATGCTGCAGCAACAAGAGCTCTTTTTCTGCAGGTCGTTCGGAGTTTTCTGTCTCAAGCACATGAAAGTGAAAACATGACTAAATCTTCTCAGGTTCACGCTGCCCTTGAAGGATTTTTGATTGTTTATACTATAAATCTCCAACATTGATATTTAAGACTCCAAATTCCTTCTCCATTAGCAGTGTGTACTAATATAGTTCATGAGTTTCTAAGATACTCCATTTGTGTACAAATTCTAAATCTTGACGAAAATACCTCTTGAATTAGCCTAGATAATAAAAAGTTGGTGACGTCTGAGTATATGAGATGTGTCAATAACAAAGTACAATTTTATAGTTCTCTTATGATTGTTCTAGAATGTGTGACTTAAATGACTTTTTTACTGGTGTTCCTGTGTAGCTTATTTATTTGCCATTTTTACATTTTTGTACAAAAATGAAGGAATTGTCACTTGTTTTAAAGGAATTAAATGTGTTAATAACAAAATTAATACAAGATAGTGGAGTCTTCGCTATGTATTGCCACAGTGTATTTAATTCCATGCATGCTTAAAAGATAACAGTGTGATTCCAAGGTACTAAATATCCCTCGGTCACTGCATTCAGAACTATTATCTGAAGTAAACTAGAATAAACTTACAGAAGGGTGAATTACTGAAAATAATGAAGTTGAGGCAATTCATTAATCTTTATCTGCTTGTCTGTTTTTTATAGTGTGGATAAATGGAAAAAATCATTTGGGGACTGATCAGATAGCAAGGGGTCTGGCATTATGAAGAGAAACATGGGGCTGAAAATGTTTTTTTTTTTCCTTTTAAATTTTATACAGCACCTTTTTCTTATATCCCTCTGTTTTCTTTTAGTGGCAAAGCATTTCTATAACACTGGTTGAGAAAGTTCAGATGATTGCTGTAATCCTAGGATCCCTGTTCTTAATAGCAAGTGTGACTTGGCTCCTCTGGTCAGCCTTCAGCCCCTATGCAGTGTGGCAGAGGAAGGACATCCTTTTTCAAATCTGCTATGGAATGTATGGTTTTATGGATCTAGTGTGCATAGGTAAGACCATGACGTTAAACATTCACCAACTGTCAGTACTCCATTTCTTTCAGCCATTATCTTTTTACCAGTTGGATCTAATCTCATAGAATGTTATGGTGGTTTATATTATCTTCATTTTCCAGTTAATTAACTATCTGGGGTGGGGAGGGGAGCGTGTCATAATTCGGACATTTTGCTAAAAAGCATAGCATTTATTCCAAAGTAGTTTGAAAAAAATAACAGGATAACGCCCACTTAAAGAGGTACTTTTGCAACTAAAAGGAAGGAAGAGGGTTGTAGAAAGTATTTGGTGGTGAGCAATATAAGGGCAGTCATATATTTCTAAGGAATAAGAGCAAATCGGTTTCCTTTATATAGCTGGGGAAAAGGTGGACTGATGCCTGGGGCAGTGTTGTACATTTAAGGTGAGGACAGTCACCTTAAAGACCTGCTTCATGATTGTGGCTCGGATTCCCTGGGGACATGAAGAATTCCTTGGAAGCTTCAGGGCTGGAGGGACAATGTTCCCTGTTGGCTTGTGTCCCTGTTTTTCCCATAAATCCTGTGGCTTAGTAGACAAAATGTATTAAACCTTTTAGCTGTAATAGACTGCACAAGAAAAGGTTATTTCTGCATTTTACTTGATCTGTCATTTCCCTAATAGCATAAGAAAACAGAAACTGGTTCATGCATCATTTATATTGTGTGTGTGAGGTTGCCACAGGCACTGTGGTGGTGGCAAGTCAGTGGAGGTGGAATGAGGGTGGTCAAAGAGGGACACCAGAGGTGTCAGGAGACTTTCCCTGTCTGATGTGGTTTATAGCCTCATGGGTTGGAAAAGAGCTACAGGTGGTAACCATGATTTAAAACAACAGTTCTCAAAATGTGGTCCCTGGACCACTGGCAGTGCAACATCTGTACCACGTGTTTATAAATGCAGATTCTCAGGCCCTGTCCCTGAATCAGAAACTTCAGCCATCTGTGTTGCACACCCCCCAGCCAGATCAGATGCACACTTAAGCTTGAGAACCACAGTACCAAGGAATGGATGCTGAGTTTGGGGTCAAAAGACTTGGTTTCTAATCCTGACCTCTGCTAGGGCAGGTCAACTTCATCAACCCATAATCCCATTATCTCATCCATAAAGAATGGGATTAATAATACCTAAATTGTAGGTGTGAATAAAGAAAATAAGGATCATAAAATAATTATGCTATTAATTGGATGGTAGATTAAACATATTTGAATAGGTTAGAAACACTGAAATAGCTTTAGGTCACTTTAATTAATGTCTGAACTTCTAGACCCCTAATTTAACTAGCAGTTTCAATACCCTTAGCCCATTTTTTAAAAGAACTTTATAAATATTTAAAATATCATCAGCATGACTTTCCCTTTCCTCCCTTGTCACTAATACAAGACTAGTAAGAAAGAAAATGATCAAATTTCAGACCAAAAAGAAAAAAAAGAAGGGAGGCAAATGTGATGAGTAATATGTAAACTGAGCAGAAGTCGCCTGAATATTTGGCTAATTGTGTACATGAATACTTTGCATTAAAGGCGTTAATGAATATATAAGCATGTGGAAACTGTAAATATGGATTCAAACTCAATCTCTAGGATAGCTGTAAATAAAGAATAGCCACAAAATTGTTTGATACATGGAATTCCTCAGCCACCTTAAAGATAGGATTTATTCTTTCAATTTGAATGTTATAAAATGTGGTATTCCATTAATATTAGAAAGGAGATCCTTCAGAAATTAAAGGATTTTGAAAGTCTTCACCATAAATAAATGATAAATGTTTGAGGAGATTGATACCTTTAACTTGAATTTAAGCCCTACACAGTGAATACATATGGGGAAACATTACATGGTGCCCCCATTAATATGTATATTCTGTCTTTAAGTATCAGCTAAAAATAAATTTTAAAAGGAGGGTAGATTTAAAAAAAAATTAGCCATACCCTATTCAACTTGGAGAGAAAAATGTCCAGTTGACTTTCTTGACATCATTTCAACACTAAAAAGGACCATACGTTTCCTGGTTAGGAAACTATTTTTTTTTAATTTCACAGCTTACATTTACTGTGAAGTTATATCTTAGCTTTTGATTGTTCCTGTCAGCATTTTAATCAAGATTATTAGGATTCTGCTTTCAGGAGCCCAGACATATGAACTAATGATATTTTAGTAGTATGTAACATATTTGGGCTTCTCTTTTGAAATGTGAACATTTTCCCATTTTATAAAGTCAAGTTTCTTAGAAACAAAAATAGTTGCCATTTTTCTAAAGACATTTTGGGAAGGTAATTTTTTTCTCAGTTTTAACTACCAACAATACTTTTCATTGTTTTTTGGCTCATGAAATGCAAATCTCATCATTCAGTTATCTATTTTTATATTTCAAAAAATATTTAAGAATTCAGATTGAACATTTTTATTTCTCTTGGCAATCTCATTAATTAGTCTGTTTTGCTTCAGTGAAAATTTTATTTATTTTCCTCCTAAGGAATTAGGAAGCTAGTATAGTAAAGGAAACAATAGCCAACTGAATTGTGGTTAGTATTACTCCCTGCTAACATTTAAAACTAATTCAAATGTCGGTTACTTAAACATAGACAGATAGATTGTACTTTAAAAAAATGACTGGAAGACTTAAGAGTCAGAGTTGGAGAGAAAAGCAGGTATAAAGCTTTGAGTACCATTTGCTCAGTTCAGCTTAACATCCACTGGAGAGTGTTCTGTGTCATACAAGTGCTGGGCTTCAGAATGCAAATGAGTCATCACTTTCCTGCCCCTAGGGGCTCAGATTCTCATGGGATTGGGGGAAGTGTCCAGAATCCCTAACCAAAAATAAAAGTATGAAGCTGAGAGCTGGTAGAGGGGACCCCATGTTTATGTCTGATGTCCAAAACTTATCACAAGACTTCCAAAACCACACCTCGAACAAAGGCTGCCGCAGCCTCACACAGAAAACACTTCTGTAAGAACATCTGCCCATGGTCTTCTCCATGTAAGTGGTCCTCTAACATCTCTGATTTTAATCCTTGTGGCCAAAGATTGTGGTTTCAAAGTGTTTTTTGTAGTTCTCATTTTGCCTCACTCTCTTTGAATATGCACCAATTTACTATGACATATATATTCCTGTTGGAATGCCGCTGCAGATCAAGCTTAATTATTTATTGGAGAATCTTTAATGCAGCAGGATGTGCTGTCATGGAGATATGCACAGGAATTGGTAGTTGGATGATATTGGGAGACATGGACACTGGGTATTGCATGGAGCAGAAGGTTCCAGGCAGACATAGTGGGGAAGTAATAGCCAGGCAGGCTGACAGCTGAATAGATACTTGACTAGGAGAGATGGCCCTTCTCCCCACAGGAGGACGAGAGGTCTGTTCCCAGTAATAGGGTTTATAAAGTATTGGATATGTTTCTACAAGCTTCCCAAACTCAATCAAACCTACATGAGAAAGAACAGACTGAGAGCTTTGAATATTCTTAACAAAATAATTAAGAAGCTCCATACATGTTTATTCCAGAATCCAAAAATGATATAATCCAGCCTATTTATATAATGTTTAGGAAGGAATTGAATGGTTGAACAAATTTAAATATTTACAGAGTATTTACTTACTTGGGGAAATCTGTTTACTGATTTCCAGACACAATGAATTTGTTGTTGATTTCTTTTCATTACTAATTAATAATTTTTCACATTTCCCCAAATTTAGATTTTTTTTCTTGTTACAAATGTTTCAGATTCTCCTGCCAGTCTAGGCACTTTTGAAATATTGAAATATCAGGAGAACTGTCTGTAGTGATAAATATGTTCCATATCTGTGCTGTCCAAGTACCATACACCCTGTTTAATTAGGCTGTTGAGCACTGGATATGTGGCTAGTGATAATAAGAAACTAAATTTTAAATTTAATTGTGTCGAAATTACTTAAACAATTTAAGTAGTCATTGTGGCTAGTGGTCACTGTGTTGAACAGTACAGGTTGTGCTTATTGAATGACAAATGCATAACAACTCTGACCTCATCTGTATAAATACTGAAGGATAAAGTGACCATGTAAGGAAATTGAAGTATGAAAAGATAAAAGTTTTACATTTGGGAAGCTCTTTTAAATATTTCAGTAAATGATAATCAGACTGTGGCTGTTCACAAGAAAACCAATACAAAGCTTTTAATCCTCTGGATGAAGCCAGTGGCAGCAACTTAGGAAAAAATGAAAATCCCAAAGCAGACTTGTGTTGACTCCCTTCTAGGAAGATTTGCACAGTGGACAAAGGGAGTTTAGGTTAACAAACTCAGGAAGGAGCAGGGAGAAGATAGGAGTGTCTCATATATCCTCTGGTTGTGTGACTTAGAGTACCCTTATGAATGACCACAGTTTGAGGGAGTGGAGGTGGCCATGTGAGGATGGAGAGTCATTTGATTAACTTGCATCTAAAAACTGAAGGCAGCCTCTGAATCATCCCAGAGGAGATGGAGCAAGGTGAGGTGTGTTCCTTTCATGTTCTAAGAGCAACAAACTAAAACCCTGCTCTGTTTGTGGGATTTCCAAACAGAATTAGCAGTCCACATATCTCATCTAAAAATATTGTAAGTTACAGGCAAATTCATGTCTGGAAGAGTTTTGCTCTTCCCTGGGATATTATGGGAGGATATTTGATATAGTTACAATATATATAAAAGCATGATTTGCTTTGTTCTTTAAAAAATATTCTTGGCCAGGTGTGGTGGCTCCTATGCCTGTAATCCCAACTACTTGGGAGGTGAAAATAGGGAGAATAGCAGACCAAGGACAACCTGAACAAAAAGTTAGTGAGACCCTATCTCAATCATCAAGCTGGGCATGGTGGTCCGTGTCTATAATATAATCCCAGCTACACAGGGCATAGGTAAGATGATGTCTGTCCAAGGCCAGCCTCAGGCAAAAAACACAAGACCCTATCCAAATAAAAGCTAAAGTGAAAAACAGGCTGGGCCACCATTCAAACAGTACAGTTCTTACCTTGCAAGTGAGAGGCCATGAGGTTCAAACCTCAGTACTGCCAATATATAAAAAATGAGCAAAATAAAAAACAGTTCTTATTATGCACATAATACATTCATGGATACATGTAGAATTTTGTTTGTAATTGTGAAATGTCTACAAAAAGACCACTTCACACACTGCCTTTTCTGTTCTGCCACTCCCTATACTGAAATGCCCCTCTGAACATTTTAATGTCTATTCTCCAGGACCTTGTGCAGCTCACAAGTCCACAGGCGTTTTATTTCATGTGCATGAGATCACACACTATGTGCACTGAGCAAGGAGTCTTTTCCTCTCCTCCATGTGCTCTCCAGCTCTCCCTGTTAGAGCAGTCGTACCATGACTTATTTCAGTGGTTGCTAGCCACTTTTGCCACTAGGGCCAGTGTTGTAAGGGACATCTCTTTATGTGAGTATTTCTGATTTTTTTTTTTTTTTGGTGGTACTGAGACTTGAATTCAGGCCGTCAAGGTTGTTAGGCTTCCTAGGCAGGCGCTCTACACTTAAGCCACTCCACCAGCAATATGAGTGTTTCTGTGGACAAGATTCCAAGAAGTGGTAAGTCTGAGTTTGGTAATGAGAATATGTTAACTTCTGACAGGTCCTTTTCAATTCCCCTCTAAAAAGGCTTGACTATTTATCCTCCCCTCAAACAAGAATTCCTGTCTTCCCACACTTTGCCAATCTTGGATGGCATCACTTTTTCGTAGTGCAATGGGTAGAGTTGTTTCCTTAAAATCAGTTCTATAAATGGTTAACTGGGTGTGACAGTTTTATCCAAAAAAATAACGATGGCCACACTTGAGCTTCCTGATTTCTTCTGAGACCGTGGCTGTGATGTGAGGGACAGAGGGCAGGCATGCCACCTCTCCCTTCTGAAGCTGAGATGCAGCGGCAGCCAGCAAGAGCAGTGCTTGCTGCCTCTCCACAGTCTGCCCTCCCAGATCCTCCAGGGGCACCAGGGTCAGTTTCTTCTATTTCCCTGGAGGCAGCTGCACTCCCCAGTCTGTTTCATTTTAGGGTAGGAGGTGCCTCCTGAAGTTGTTTTAAGAAATTGTCTTCCCTTTGTCACAAGCTCTGTGGTTATGATGCTGATGTGTTATTTTTAATCTCCATCTTGCCTCAATTCTCAGATTAAAGCAGAAGCTTGCAGAATGGGGGAACTTTCTGCACGGTGCCTGTGCACACACATGCTGATCTACCCACGGGACCAAGATAGTGAATAAGCTTAATGTGGTCGCTTATGCTATCTTGCTTCGGTTTTGCTTTTTTAAATTTTTTTATTACTGTTGTGCTGGGTGGAGGTACATTGTGACACTTAGAAAAGTTCTTACAATACATCAAATATACATGAATTCACCCCCTCCACTATCTTGCTTTTGAAAGCTACCCAGACTGGGGAAATCTGAAAAGGAAGTGAGATATACTACAGTGAGAATCAGGTCAAGATATTTTCTCCTTAATGTATCAATTATAGTTAATACTGAAAAAAGTGCTTTTTCTGCTGGAATTTCATTTTCTCCAACATAAACCTTTTTTCTTTTATTAGAGGTATTGGAGTTTGAACTCAGGGCTTTGGGCCTCCCAAGCAAACACTGTACTACTCGAGCCACACCCCCAGCCCTTTTCTTGTTGGTAGCTATTTCAGATAGAGTCTTTGGCCTTGGACCACAGTTCTCCTGGTTCTGCCTCCCACACAGCTGGGATTACATGCATGTACCACCACACCTGGCTTGTTTTTAAGATGGGATCTTGTTAACGTTTTTACCTGGACTGGCTTCAAACTGCAATCCTCCTGTCTCTGCCTCCCTGTAGCTCAGTTTATAGGCATGAGCCCCCATTCCAGGCCTCCAACATAAACTTTTTAAAATGAGTATATATCATAGTTGTACAAGGGGATGCATTGTGACATTTACATATGTGCTTACACTATATCTTAATTAGATTCACCTCCTCCTCATTCTCCCTCACTCCCCTTCCCCACTTCTTAGAACAATTTCAGTAGGTTTCATTGTCTAATTTCATACATGAGTACAAAATACATCCACCATATTTGCCTAATTTCACCTTCTCCTTATGTCTTCCCTCCTCCCACTGATACCTACAACTGGAAAGGCCCTCCAAGCATAGACTTTAATTTTTCTATGTTTTATCAAAAAAGTAAATTCTTGTAGTTGTTAAAGTTTTTATCACCTTCTAGCAATCATTTTTCATAGTTGATCATTTGTCTGACTCCTTGGGTTCATACAATAAGAATACTAAAGTTACCAATTAGTAATATATTCATATTTCATTGTAGAACATAAGAATAATAATTACAACACATTACCACACTCTTTGATTGGTTTCATTATTTATATTTACATTTAAAATAGCCAAGATGATACTTCTTTCTTGCTTTTGGTGTTGTTTCACTTTGCTATTTTTTTTGCAGCTAGAGAAGCTAAAAGTAAAACATGATTTAATGTTTCATTGACCTGAAACTTAAAAAGTACATTTTCTAACTTCGTGTTATGAGGAAAGAGGAGGAATTTTCCCCCTCAAATTTCAAGATAATTAAACTCAGTTACTGTAAATAAGTTCTTGGCATCAGGAGCAGTCACTTACCTACTTAATGACAGGGGCATACCCTAAAGTAGCCTGTGGTTTATCTTTATTGCTTTCCATGGAAATAAACCAATTAGCATAAGCAAAGCTTAATTAAGAAAGTAAATCTTCTGTTATGGAAAAATAAAATTCTAATATATTCCAAGCAACATAAGTGACTTTTACATTGTCTCCTCCATAAAAATTTCCATGTTTTCCGGCACCTCTCAGCATCACTCAGAAGTTGACAATAGTTTTTAAAAGCATTTTAGGTGAAAATTGTATCTACCAAAAAGAATTATAAAGAAGTTAGCATTGAAGTTAAGACACGTCATAATTCAGAGCAGGAAATAAAAAACAATAAAAGCTTTCTTAAGACCCTTGGAAAACCTCAAGTTCATTGACACAAGGATCACTCACCTCAGACAAGTGTGCTTGAAGCAACTGCTGGTGAGGTGTGTGAAATGTGTGCCTTCAGTCACTGCCAATGGATAGCAGTTTTGAAAGCTGTAAGATATTTGTGGATATATAAAATTTATCCAGTAGTTCCAGGTGAATAAGGTAAAATTACCAATAGGACAATCATCACATTCGTTCTGTGCTTTAGGTCCTGTGGAGGTACTGTTCTCAACAGAGGGGTTGGAGTCTCTGAGTACAGTGAGCTCTTTCCTAGGCTTACTAGAAAGAGGCAGGACCACTGATGTGACTGGCACAGACCACCTCACGTTGAAGATCCTTTCTCTATGGAAAGTGGAGACTAAATGCCAGCCACCACCACTCTACTACACATACTTCTCAGGGTGGCCCAAGCTGGGAAGGCCTTCCCCACTCAAAACTGTCAGCAATTTACATCAAAGAACTCCACATACATATAAAGTAGATTTTTTTTCCTTCACAAAACATCCCCAGATCCAATCTTTCATCACTGCCTTCCCTCTCCTACCGGAATCAACACCGAGTTCTGGATCGAGTCACTGGGGTCATTTGGCAAACAAAGCTTTAAAGGCAGTAAGTCGGCGTTCAACCACAGAGCGATGGTGCAGTGAGCAGGCTGCTTGGTCCCAGGGTTGACCCTTGGGGTTCTAGTGGAAGGCGAGTTGTAGGAGGTGTTGCTGTATTTGTCTCATTCTTAGTTTTGTAGGAAGCACTGATGTAGATAAGTCTTCATGAATCATAGGCACATTAAAAAAGAAGCTAAACCTAAACACGGTTTGGCATAATAACCAGGAAAATTGATTAGCCCAGTGTTTCCTTTCTGAATCTTCACATCACTATAATTTCCCTCTAGACATAGGAAGTGTATCAGCCATTTCTGCTCCGGGAAATGTTTCCATTTCCTGGGGTATAATTTGATTGGGGACCCACATCCCCCGTCAGCACCACAATTTGGCTTCTTAGGAGACCTTCATCCAGCTCCTTGTGTAGGGGATAGAAACATTCTTCTGCTCTTGCCCAGAGCCCCTTGGGTCTTCCTGCCAGCTTCATCCAGGTAGAGAACTGCGCTGTATGGCTGACTGCTCTCTAATGGGGTCTGTGGTATGTGCACGACCAGAACAGATTTGCATACTCTGCCGACTCATATGGAATTATCCCTTAAATGGAGTAGAATTTCTTTACATGGATAGACCATTATTTCCTGACTTCAGAAGATGTCAGCATGTTCCAGACCCCAGGAAATGACACCACTTCTTTTAGAAAGAGGCTGATGGAACAGGTCAGCCTGAAACAAGATCTGAGTCCATCCTCCACACCAGCCCCAGCCCCGATGCTGCACACTTGGAGCACATTATGGGCAGGCTCCCGGGACAGAGGCAGAGCGGCACTGTACAATTTGAAATGGTTAAAGGAAAAACAGATCTTAATCCTTCATATCCTTTGAGAAGTAGGTCATTATCTCTTTTCCCTGGAGGCACAAATTACAGGCTTTTCTGTGCCTTAATCATACTGATGTTTACCAATTTCTGTAAAGAGTATTATCATGCTTGGTTATTAGTGATATTGCTGCTTTTTAAAACCCCAGGAAATAAAATAGAAGGAGACTTGTTTTTGCTACTTGCCCTTCTGGGTTGTACTAGAAAGGTCTCTCAAAGCTAATTAACCCCTTAGGTCTCTCAAGAGATAAACAAAAAACAAAAACAAAAACCAACCCAAGGCACCCTTCCCCTTATGTGACCTTGTAAAGTTCAAGTTCTTTTGAAGAAGCACTAACATAATGTGCAGAGCTGCAGACCATGTATGTTGCCATTGCTGACTTCCTTTTCCTCCCCAGGAAATTGTGATACATTCAGCTGTTTCTCTCCACGGGGGTGGGCAGTTTAGGCAAGGAGGCTTTGGTTAGCTATTGAGCCAACGTGCTTTTATATTTCCTGTGTGCTAATCCTGCTAATCCTGCAGTGCAGGGTGGAGACAAAAACAGAATGCAAGGGTCTCATTCTGATTTTGTACAGCCTGGGATGAAAGCATGGTTTTTACATTTTTAGATGGTTGAAAACCATCAAAAGTAAAATATTATTCTATCACTTGTGAAAACTACATCACATTTAAACATGAGTACCCATAAGTAACAGGACACAGCCATATTCTCTCATGTGTGATAACTGTGAGAAGTCTCAACATGGACCAGAAGGTTTGCACAGACTGAAACATTTACTATCTGGTCCTTTCAAGTTTGCCAAACCTTGAAATTTAACATGCTCCCTGCTTTTCCTACCTGCTGCTAGGAGATATTAAGAGAAAGAAGAAATTAAAACACAACTTGAAAAGTGCCAGGATAAAAATGTGTGTGAGAACTAGTGGGGAAGATTAATCATACTTAGGGCCAGTGAAGTATATGGAGAGGAAGAAAATCTTGAGCTAAATTTTGAGGAGCAGGAATTAGGAAGGGGCCCAGAGAAAGGCAACAGCCTCAACCTATGAATGTATGTGTGATAACAATTATGATTTGTAAGGAAATTTGGTATGGCAAGCAGAAGCAGCTGATTGAGGAAGTAGCCCGGAGGAATATGTCCTGATCATAGAGAAAGACCCTGTAGGTGGAGCTTGGGACTGAGTGCATGCTAACAGCTCAGGACCCATGAAGGATCATTTCCTGGGTCTGACGGACCACTTGATATTGAAGAAATATCTTTGATAATGATGAAGATTGGAGGAGAGAGATCCATGCTGGAGAAGGCAAGAAAAATAATACAACAACCCAAGCAAGTGATTAGGCTTGCATTAAGACTGCCGGGAAGCTGCTATAATTAAAAGAAACTGATCAAAGATGTAAGTGATCCATGCAGTAGGAGTAGGGTAAGGTTGAGGGAGAGGGGAGAAGGGGAGGTTCAACGGCTGTGACTCATAGAAGCTGATGTTAGTTACTGAAGTGGAGGGTGTCAGAAGAAAGTGAAGGTAGAGAAACATTTGAGATTCATTTTGAGTATTCTACTTTGCAGAATTTCTGGGGAATCTATGTAGATGTGGCCAGTAACCAGCTGTGTCGAAAGGGTCTGGAGCTAGAGATTGACATCTGGTAGTTGAAACCAGTGTCTATTGGGGAAATGACAAACATGTTCTTCCCATCGACTTCACATCTAATGACACAGAGGCAGCACCATAGAATGAACTGGGAGTTTCTTCTGCACTGTCTCCAAGAAACTGTTATCATTTACAGTCCTTAACACTGTAGGATCATTCTACTTTGGGGGTGGAGTGGCTCTGACCACTGATACTTAGTAACAAGCCAGCCTCTGATATTTAGATTTATGTGTCATGGGAAGTTTTTAGGATAATTCATTGTCCTTGCTAGGTTTCTCACACAAGAGTTATTGCCAGCGGTAATGATGATCCTGTGTTTGAGAACTTTAGCTGTGAGCTGTTACAACAAGTACACCATTCTCAGATTGGTCCTATGAATTGTACGTGGTTCTAGAAAATTCTGAGAGTATCAAAGGTCTGTCTAGTTTATATTCAACAACAGAAAATCAGCACATTCTTTATGGATTAAGTGCATTTCATGTGAACTATTTCTTTACATTATTTGTTTCTATTTGGACATCATTAGGATATGTATTCACAAAAACCCCAGATATAATTAGGACATTGTAGCTTCTAGAGGCTTGGATTTGTTTTGTGAACTTAGTGACCTAGTGATGACATGTATATTATTTTTCAGTATTCATCTGCCTGCCTAAGTTTTATCATACTGCATTTTTGTGCATTTTAACCTTTGTTATATAGCTCAGTCCAACAAAAATAATTAGGTACATATAGAAAGAACTTTGGAGGCAAGGTATGGTAGATCAATTCTGTAATCCTAGTTACTTGGGAGGTGGAGATCAGGAGGATCATGATTCCAGGCCAACCCACGCAAAAAGTTCATGAGATCCAACCCAAATCAATTGATAGGTGTGGTGGCACATGCCTATTCACACAGAGGAGCACAAATAGGATTGCAGTTCTGGCCTGCCCCAGAATAAAACAAGATCCTATCGCGAAAGTTGCAAACACAAAAGGAGCTGCCAGAGTAGATCAAGTGATAAGTGGTAGAGCACCTGCCTAGCAGTTGTGAAGCCTTGAAATCAATCCCCCAAGTACCACACACACACAAAAAAAGACAAAAAACCCCACCTTTGTATCTGATTTGACAATGGGGAAGAGACATTTCAAGTAATTACCTCTATAGTCAAATCTAAGTTTCCATAACTGTTAAGTATTTAAATTGTGGGTAGTTTGAGAAATAGATGCTTAATGCATTTTTTTTTTGATTCTAGCAAAGATTATTACAACAAAAGATATCATGGATTATATTCTTTTTTGGTTAATCCTTTCAAGCAACCACACTCTGGCTTTCACCAAATACCAGCAGAAATTAAAGAATCAAAAATGGGACCAATTAATGAGATGGATTCTGAGCTGCCCAAAGTTAGACAGGACTCAAAATCAGTCAATTTCTGGTACCCACTGACTCTTTACAGTGATAAGGAGTTGCACTTACAAAGTTTTCACACACACACACACACACACATACACACATCAGGAGCGGGATAGATAACTCTGGAAGGAAATTGAAGCTAGAAATCGTGAGTGCTTGCATGATCAGGAAACGTTTTTCTGGCCAAATATTAGCTGCTCACTGTGGGTTCTTTCTCAGGGCCATTTTGATTATGCAGTGTTCAGGGCTTTACCCTAGTTTCCATGATTTCATCAAGCAATGCATTTCCTGGGAAAGCAGAAGTGTAACTTACCAGACAAAGCCCTCATCCCTTCCACTGCTGCCTTTAAATATGTCTCCTGACCCTTTTTTCTCCAGGTTGGGAAAGGAGGGTGAAGTGAAGGGGAGAGAGAGAGAGAAAGACATCATATCTCTTCTTTTTATAAGGCCATTTGTCCACAAGGGTCCCACCCTTGTGTCCTTATTTAACCCTTTGTACCTCGGAAGGACTCCATCTCCAAATACCATTATACTGGGAATTAAAGGTTCAGCATATGAGAGGCATTTATTCCATAGTAATCTTTTAATAGGTCATTCTACCTAGAAGGACTGTCATACACTGGAAGTCTAGCATGAATAGGATGTCATACTCAGTATTTACATTTAAATAACTTTTGAGTCCCAATCTCACCTCTAATCATTCATGACTTACAGCAACTCTACAAAGAGACACTATTTTGGAACAATTGTACAATAAAGGAAATTGAGACCTAGAGAGAAATAACAAATTGTCAAATGTCTTTTTGGAAAATGCCTTCTGTAGTAGTGGTTATGAGAAGACATGGCTGCTGTGATCTTTAAATCCAGGGATAAGGACTCATTCAAGTCTGTTTATGGTAGTGCATATGATTTTGTTTCCTTTAATTCGTTGCTGTCATCCACTGAATCACATTCTGTGATGTATCCATTCTTCAAAGGATGAATATTGATATTGGTGGTTAGATTTTCTTGAAATACAAATAATTACTTAACACTTTCAACATGCTTCGTTCCTTACGTTCGTGAAACTTTGTCTAGAGCATGTGTCCGGGAGTAAATGCTGATGGACCCGCTCATTCTCGGGTCCATCATTAGAAAAACGGTTGAGCCAGCTGGCATGTTGCACTTACAGGTATATATATATACCACCTGCAAGAAGATTCTTCTCTGGCCTCTCCACTACTTAAATTAAGTGTATCCTCACTTCATCTGAGGGGCCCTCTCCCTCTGGGACTTCTTTTTCTGTGACAGTCACAGATCCAAAGACTTTTGGACTACATGCTGCAATACAAACACATGAAAAATACAGGTTGTGTGGTGGGTGAGGAGCGGGCAGTGAGGATGGCCCTGGGCACCAGTGTGCTATGTCTGACTGACAGTCTGACACTTTATGGTCCTGAGATTCTCATATTCCTTTGTTTATTTTCCTTTATTTTCTGCTCAAAAACATGTGGCCATCAGATGCAACTGCAGAGCAGTTGAGAACATGGGCTCTGAGGCCTGCTTGGGTTTGATTCCCAGCTCTACCACTTCTATTTGTATACTCGCTCCTGTCCAAACTTTTTTCTGACATCCTTGTGGTTCGCTTTCCTTGCTTGTAAAATAAGGGAAATGTTAGTATTTATTTTATAAGGCTACAGTTAGAATTGAATACGATATTGCACATAAAACTTTGTAAATGCTGAAGGTATATCCTGAGGCGTGATGGAGCAAGTGAATCACATCTATGAGCGTTCAGCTCTCTATGTGTTAGTGAACTCTCCCTCTTTGAACATTGATTCTTCCCATATAACATGGGGTACCTTTCCAGTAGCCATAATATTTGAGTGCTCAGAATCCTGTATTCTTTGATAGTGATGAATAACAGAGAAGGGACTATTTCCTGGATCCCTTCTATGCAAAATAACACTCCAACTCTTGATCATCACCAGTCTTTTTATTTTTCTCTTGAATTTTAGGTCTCATTGTCCATGAAGGAGCTGCAGTTTACAGAGTGTTTAAGCGTTGGCGAGCTGTTAATTTGCACTGGGATGTATTAAATTATGACAAAGCCACAGACATTGAAGAAAGTAGCCGGGGAGAGTCTTCCACAAGTAGGACTTTATGGTTACCATTGACGGCTCTGCGAAACAGAAACTCATTCCACCCAATGCAGCTAACCTCACCCAGGTTTCAGTGTGGCTATGTGCTGTTACATCTGTTCAATAGGATGCGGACCCACGACGATTTGTCAGAAGACAACAGCTCGGGGGAGGTTGTGATGAGAGTGACTTCAGTGTGACAAACATATATGAGGATGCAGTGTGAACCACCCTGCACATTTTGGAATGTAATTGCAATGAATGGTGAAACCATAGCACTTCTAAAAACACACATCTATGAACTTTTTAAAAAATATGCTTTTTATATGAACATTTGAATTGCAAATACATTTTCTGAAAAAAAAGTTCCCTTGTTCTGTTTTCTGACTTTTCACATCTTTTTATAAGTTAGTACTTGAAATCATTATCCATATAATTTAACTATGTGGTTAAAAGAATGATGAAAGATTTAATTTTAAATATATTTTTATCAAACCTTTTGCTGCAAGCGTAATTTTTCAGGCAGTGTGAATGGGGTGGTTAGAGTGCTATAGGAAGATTCCAAAGTGCCTGTTGAGGGCACAAGGAGGTGCTCCATGGTGCTCTGTGGTGGGTCCTTCTTGCCTTACGTTGGTTGGCAGACTTGAGCCCATGACTTTTCCTTGTGTCCCTAGCCTGTCACTAGGAATGCAAGTTCTGGGTCTTATGACTTGCTGTGTTAACTTCCTACACAGTGCAGGGAGCTTCCAAAAAGAGAAAAGTGAATAGTGTAAGATAGTTTTACTGTAGTTTAGGCAGGGCAAGCTAAACACTTAAAATCCTCAGATTTCACCAAAACACTGCATAATATGCATGTTATTATAATAATGTACATGTCATAATATTAGCGCGTCAAAAAAAATAAGACTGCCTCACGTTTGCATAGCTCTCTAATAGACTTATCACAATTAATTTGGTAAATTACTAGTGTTTTAAATTATATGAGCACTATCTTAATTAGATTTTCTTTTTGTAAAAGCTTATATACCTACTTAATCATTTTAAACACTAATCCTATTACTTTGTTTAATGAAGTCCTATGAAATGTGTTCACCAGCAGTGAAAGTTTTTCTCTTTCACTAGATGAACTAGGTCAGTGTTTCTTAAATGAAAAGGGGAAAAGAAAAATGAATCTATTAGTTTCCCAGAAGCAGGTTGCTGGCGAGTGGTACCTTGGGATCTTATACCTTTTCATCCTCCCAGTGGAGGTAACAGGCACAATTTTCATGGACAACGGTAAGAGAAATGATGAGGATGTGGGCATGCTCTCTTTAGAAACACGAGTTGAACATGCTGGTGGTTTGAAGTAATTACAATCAGATTTAAAAGTCATATGAAATAAAATGCTCTATTTTATTTTAAAAAACCTTGAGTAATCAATAATGGAATAGTTCATATTTACAGGTAAGCATTGTGATTCCTTATAGCAAGACCTTCTAATACTTGAAATAATGTTTGTAGTTAAAAATCTGTGTCACAAATGACAAGGATGTGACAATTTTCAGAGTTGTGGAGAATGAATCAAGGGGTCATGAAAGAAGGAAATTCAACCAGTATTTAGGGGCAGATTCAGGAAGTATCGAGCATCCTGAATAATCCAAATTTTGGATTATTGGGCTTATTTTAAGCAGGTGTTATATGTGCACAGCCCTGAGTGAGCCTCCTGGATGGCTGAATTGCTGAGGTGAGCCCTGAATAGCACATCATTTAATGAAGGGTCATTTCAGTTACAATTGACATTATAACACAGAGCATTATGTTAAATACATTGGACTAAGAGACTTCAGGCACAGTATCCCAGCACCTAGGAATACTACACTTTGAATTAGTGTATCTCTTTGTATTCATGTCAACTCACTTGAGAACAAAAAGGGACAAATGATAAGAAACCCTCTCTCTCCAGTATCTGTGTGGAATACGTGAGGTGGAAGCATTGGGAGATGAGAGCCTGGTGGAAGGGCCAACCTACAAGGAAGCCTCCCTCCTTCCAACAACCTTGATCTCTGGGTGTCCCTTTCATCTGCATCCTATATTTCCTGGCACCATCTTTATAGCCCCCACCTCCTAACACACACTCTTGTATATATACTCACAACTCAAATCAACATTGGTATTGGAATCTTGCAGGATTGCCAGTTAACAAAATGCCCCATCCATGAAATGACTGCATAGAAACTCAATCAGGGTGGGGGTGCATTTAGAGACTTGAATTCACTGCATTGAAATCGTGTTAAATAACCTATGATGACAAAATTTTTCAATTGTGAATGCCATAATTCAAATTCAAGCTGCTTTAAATGTCAGAAACATTTATAGTTGGTAAATAAGTTCGAAATTTCTTAAATTATTATTTTCAAAATGTTTCCAATATAACAATTGAGCCTGTGTGTAGGCTTGCTTTTGAATGATTACTTTGCCATATAAACATTCCCAGAAGATCTGAGTTCCAGGCCCTGTTACCAGCTTGGGATGAGCCAGGTCTGCAAGGTGACTTGGGTGGGTACCTGCTACTCCACTTCATTCATGTTAATGTACAAGTCTGCTAGTGGAAGAGAGAACAGAGGGGTGGTGACGTGTCTCTGGGGTATATGGGGCATGTCACTAAGTAGCTGGCAGAACTCGGGTGGATATATGCAGATCAGACAAAGGGAAGATGAACACTGGGGAAAAAAAGGCATGTTTCAGCAATGGAGGGGTTTCATGTCAGGGAGCACATTTTCCAAAATAAGTTGGCAGTCCTAAGGTTTCTTGCAACTTTTCATATTTTTAAGGACTTTTCTATACACAACATGGTTTTCCAGGGGAAATCAACTTTTTCTGATATTACAAATAGAAATAAAAAGGTTTGCTCTAAGACATGCAGAGAAGGAGCTTCTTACATGTACATGCACAATGGTGACTTGGGCGTTTACATTTTGGCCTTACGTTCCCATCATATTTATGGCTATATTTAGGGCAGCAGCTGAACTACAGGAGGTGCATGAACTGGGGGTGGGAAAACCAGGGAAGGAAATATCTCACAGGTAGTTCAGTTGGCTCCTCCTCACAGATACACAGGGACTTTGGGACCGAGGAGACTTGTCCAGAAGCTTCTAGAACAGGCTATACACAGAGTTTATCCATACCCAGCGGGACACTCTTCCCATGAGACTCTTGGAAATGTTGGGATTTAGTAAAAGGAAAGAACCAAAGCACTGATTAGGAGATCAGGAGAAAAAAACAAAACAAAACAGCTCTCATTATTTATGCCCTTTAGAATGTGGTTGATTTCGTTAGCTGCAGCTGCAACTATCCATGTCCATTGATTCTGGCTCAGGCAAACAAGGCTGCATCACCCCCCTTAGTCCACTGCTAAAATTATTGTTGCTCAGACACACAGTGAGACCTCCAGCCTGCTCCTGTTTGGGATAGTAACAAAGATGGGCTCCATGGGAGGAACTGGAGAGGCTGTCCCTTGTTAGGAGGTAAGAAATGAATTTGGAGTTGTGGCATCAATGTAGGGAACAAGAAATGTGGAGCAAGTCCACAGTAATGTCAAGCCCCAAAATCTTTGTGTGAGAGAACAAGGAAGACTTCCTGGGCTCACAGGATCAGAGACACACTGATTTTAAGTACTCCATGGTCTTGAGGGAATGAAATGAATGGAGGAGACCTTTAGGGACAGTGGTTTAAATGCTGTGCTACTGAAATGATAATTTAAGAAAAGAACACATGGGAAGGGCCAATGACTAATGGTCAGGGACAGTTTCCTGTAGTAGAAAGCCTCTGAACTAAGAACCTAAAAAGCAGGAGTTGACTAAAGGGTGTTAGAAATATCGTTAAGATATTGTGGTGTCACAAGAGAGAAGGCACAACTCAGAAGTCAATAGGTAAGGCAAAATTTACTCCTGCAGAGGGGTGTGCACTTGACAAAGAATCTGGGAAGCAAGTACTCCAAGTGGGAAGTCTGCTTGGGTATCATCTATAACATGATGCTGCTCCCCCCTGCCCCCGCAGATTGGGCAGATTTTGGGTTCAGTCTACAGGTTGGCTAATCTGCAAAAGACAAAATTTTGTTCTTCTTTATGGTTGAATAAAATTCCATTGTCTATAAGTACCACATTTCCTTAATCCATTTATCAGTAGTGGGGCATCTTAACTGTTTCCACAGCTTGGCTATTGTGAATGATGCTGCAATAAACATGGGTGTGCAGGTGTCTTTATTGTAACATTTCAGTCAGAGAGAACAGAGAAAAAAGGACAGAAGACACATGCACATACATGTGTAGCTTTGGTGGAGGAAAATGAGGGCTACTCTTTCTGGTGGCTCCTTTGTTCCCTTTGAAACAAGGGACAAGACTTATCAAACCAAATCTATTCAAACTAACTAGAACTTGTTTCTCCTTGAGAACATGCTTCCCTGCTACTACCACAAATCAAAATTGCATTTTTGCAGTTACTTGCTCAGACAGGACAAAAATGTTAGTGCCACCCTTAATTCTTTATCTTCTTGTAGCCATATCCAATCCAATAGTGAATTCAATCCACTTATCCTTTATATTTTTCTAAATCTAATCACTGGTCATTACCTCCCTTGCTAGTCTAAGCCATCACCATCCCTCTTAGGGACTATTCAATAGCGCCCTAATGGCAGTTGTACTGACTTGAGTTGTGCACTCCCCTCAAATTAATGGACCCTCATCATATGATCTTAGTTAGAAGCTGGGTTTTCATATGGAATTAATTAAGATGAGGGCAGACTGGAAGAGAAAAGACCCTCAATCCCATAACTGATGTCTTAGGCCATGTAGAGACACAGACACAAAGGTAAAACACCATATAATGATGGAGGTAGATCTTGGAGTGATGCACCTGCAAGCCAAGAATCATCAAGATGATTGGCAGCCACCAGAAGCTAGGAAAGGGTGAGGAAGAAGTTCTACCAGAGCCTTTAGAGAGAAGTGTGGCCCTGCTGACACCTTGATTTTGGACTTATGGCTTCTAGAACTGTGAGGGAATAAATTTCTATTATTTCTTAAGACAGCTCTAGGGGACCAACGCAGTCTTATTGCTCCCCACAGTCTTCACTCTCAATGAGCAGCAGAGTAATCACTGTAGAGTTGAATCAAGTCAGTCACTTCTCTACTCAGATTCCCTTTGATGAAGTCCTGTCTCACTGAAAATGAAGTAAACAGAATATCCTTGTGACATCCCACAAGTCCTATATGACCTGCATCTGGTTGCCTCTCTCTGGTCAGTCCCCACTACTCTTCTCAGTCTAGCTTATGCTGGTTTTTATAATGTCAAGTAAACTCCTGCTTTTGAGTTCTATCATTGGCTTTCTCCTCCACCTGTGGCAGTGATGCCCATATCTCCGTATAGCACCACTTTGCTTTCTTCTTGTCATGAGGTCTCCCCAGATCACTGTAAAATGGTACCATTCTCCCAGTCTCTGATTCATTTTCCTTGGAGAAACTTTAACCACCTGGCACAGTGTATGTCTAATTGTTCATTACTCTTTTCCTCTGCTAGACCACTGGAAGTTTAAAAAGAAATTGATGAATAACTGGAAAGAAAGGATACTGAGAAACTGACTATCTGGAACATCAAAGTAAGAGTTGACATCAAGAACTGGGAGCTTATGGAGTCATCAATGCTTGTGTGTTTATATGTGGATTCATCATGAAGACTTGCACAAAGTATGTTCAACTCTATGGAAATGGCCCTCCTCAACACTGCATACATCATTATGTAGACAGCTATCACACTTTAAAAATCACGTATTGCAGGGCACTGGTGGTTCACACCTATAATCCTAGTTACTTAGGAAGCAGAGATCAGGAGGATTACTGTTTGAAGCCAGCCCAGGCAAATAGTTTGCAAGACCCTATCTTGAAAACACCCATTACAAATAAGAGCTGGTGGAGTGGCTCAAGGTGTAGGCCCTGAGTTAAAATCCCAGCACTGTAAAAAAAAAAATCATGCATGACAGAGGGAGTAAATTTGGTCAAAGTTCGTTATAAGCATGCATGGGAATATCATGAGCCATGATACTGTACATTTAATATATGCTAATAAAAAGACAGGAACAATAAAATGAAAGATGGTTTACCAGAAAAAATAAAATGTAAATGAAATTTTAAAACCATGTAATACTTTTTTAGATGCACTCAGACTTAAAATTTTATTTTTTTTCTATTGCTTATTTTGTTCAACATTATTCTTTGTTTCTGTTGTGCTGGGTGGGTTACATTGTAGATGTGATAATTTTTAAAGCAAAATAAATCACTTTCATCTACCTGCTAAAAAATTGCAGAATATATCTGCTGGTCAGTTTAGACAACCTAATATCTTTAGCTGTTTTGCCAATTCTCTTCTCCTCCTCCTCTCTTCCTCCTTCTCTTCCTCCCCTCCTCCTCTTCCTATCCCTTCCTCTCCACCTCCTCATCCTTCTATTCCTTCTTATCCTCTTTCATTTCTTCCTTTTCTTCATCAACAATATCACCATTATCAGCACCTACAAATTACTAGTTCTCCTTTACCACAAAAGACCTCTTCCTGCTTCCATAACTTGTGAAACAATGAAGGAATATAATTTATATGAAGCCTAGAAAGCATTTTAGCTATCGTGAATAGGCTTTCTTTCCAATAGCTATGCTAGCTGAGATCCTTGGAAAAGCCCTACAAATATCTTATGGAGATTTGTGCCTAGAATAAAGTCTCCTGAAAGGAAGCCATTTAAGAACACCTTAAGATAGGTTGTCTAAGGTTGTCCTAGTTTAATTCATTGTGCGACAATTAATCTTATCACTGTACATCGGGAATTAGTCTAATGACTCTTGAATAATCAATTTCTAATTATATCAGTTTTCTGGAAGCTGCAAAAATGCCTATGCAACTAATGTCTAAAAATGCCTTCTGTAGCATATTTGTGATTCACAGTCAAATAAAAGTAATTAGAAATCTTCCCAGTTTGGGAAAGAGTGAAAGTTTGGAAAGAGCCAAGTTAAGTGGTTAAATGTTAAACTGGAAACACCTGATACAGAAGGTGCTCATCAGCGAGCTCTTCAGTGTGGAGCAATTTCTCAGACTATCTGTTATACTTGCCTACACCAAGTGTTGAAATGCTTTTATTGTAAATGTTTTTTAAAAAAAATTCATAATTTAAATGAGTCAAAAGTTTGGAATTAGCAACTGTAGTTTATCAAGGCTGTACTCCAAATGAATCTCATTAAGTCATTTCCAGTGGCTGTATTAGGTGCTTTTGCCGCAGTTAGAATAGTCACCACTTTCTGGTGCACAATGGGCCATGGAGAAGGTGCACCCTATGCCTCTGCTTCTGGTGTCACCTGTGCATCTAAGATGCTCCACCACTTGGACCCAGTGCCTAAACAAGAGACGTGTGTGTGTGTGCGCGCGTGTGTGTGTGTGTGTGTGTGATTTAGGTGAAGAACCAGAAGCTGTGGCCATTCCTGGCTCAGTTTTACTTATTAAGCCCCATTCAGCCTGGTTTATTCTATAGTGAGACTGAGTAATTCATAAGAAGGGTGCATGACACAAGCATAATGTAATATTGTGTTCTATTTCCTTTTGCTGTTGTGACAAATTACCACATATTTAGCATCAAATAACACAAGTTGATTATCAAATAGGTCTAGAGGCCGTAAGTCCAAAATATATAATGAGGGGTTAAAATTAAGGTGTCAACAGGGCAAGCTCCCTTAGGAGTCTCTAGAGAACAATGTCTTTCCTTATCTTTTGCAGCTTGCAGTGCCTCACACATTCCTTGCTTATGGTCCCTCCCTACATCTTGGTAGCATACTAATTCAACTTTTGTTTCCTGGTCACTTCTCCCTTTTATAGTTCCCATACTACTAGGAACCATGCACTTATATTTGGTCTACCCAGATATTCCAGGATAACATCTCCATCTCAAATCCTTGATTTAAGCACATCTGCCAAGTCCTTTTCTGCCACACAAGGAAACATAAGTATAGGTTTATGGGATGTGGCATGGATATCTTTGCAGGTGTGTTCTTCAAACTGTGTTTCTGTGTTATTCTAAGTCCTAAACCTTTGTTAGGTCTGCTTCCTCCAACTTGGTTCTCTGGGTATGGTTGTCTTTGAGCCATAGTTCTCTGTATAAGCCAGATATGTTTCCATTATACTTGAATATCAAATTATTTACAGTTAAATCTTAGGAACATCTAGGTGACCAAGTAGTGTAACATTGAAGATGTGGTATAGGAAAGCACTGCTCTGCTCTCAGCTCAGGGCTCAGAGCTATGACACAAGCAAAAAGGCAAAGTGCTTTGCCTCAACAGGCAAGGCCTGGAGAACAGTATACTATATGAAACAAGCCAGACCCAGAAAGAAGTACATTGCATGACTTCACTTGTTAGTGGATCTAAAAGAAGTAGTCAAATACATAGAGAGTGAAATTGGTAATTAGGGTTGGAATAGAGGGGAGGAAATGAGCAAGTAGCATGAATAAGTTGGAAAGTTCTAATGTAAATCATGAGGACCACAGGTAACAGTCGTATATTTACTCAGGAGTTTTGCTAAATGAGTAGATTATATTTGCTCTTGCCACAGGGGCAGGGTAATGGGGAACTATGTGAGGTGATGGATGTGCTCATTTGACCTTTTTACTATACATAAGTGTCTTGTAATGTTGTAGATTTGAAGTATACATGGTAAAATGAATTTTTTCTTTAAAAAGGAAGGCAGTGTTGAGAGTGCTGGCAGCAGCCCTACTCAAGTTGCAAATTGCTGACTTGCTCATGCTGTGTGGGGACTCATCACAGAACAATCTGCTTCAGTTTCTCAGCAGTACCTTCATGGCAGAATGCTCCCAGGGACCACTTTTTGAATTAAGAAGCTGCCTGGAAATCACTGGTGGTGAAATGAAGCCAGACAGGCCTGGAAGCAGAAGTGTGTTTCTCTCCAAATTTCACTTCTTTTATATTTATTTATTTGTTATTAATAGTTAATTTAGAATAATTTTAAGTATATCATTTGTAAATTATGGATGAGAATAGGCTTAAGAGGCACAACTTTAGAATTTAAATCAGCTAATTACCTCCTAAAATGTAATTTCCCATTATTATAATTAAATATAATGACCTGTTTGAAGATCCCTAGAGTACTTGATTTAGTAAGAAGAACAGCAAACATTAACAAGTCCTTGCTCTGAGGTAGACACTGTTTGGGATTGATTATTTCTATTTAGTGAAGAAAGAAATTCTGGCATGAGTGAAACATGGCTAGAAATGTAGAAGGCCACCCAGATGGTGAGTGGCAGAGTTGAGCACAGGCCAGGCAGTCAGTCTGCTATACTGAGTGACACCAGAGACACGGTGTTGAAACACTTTTGTTGTACACATTTTTTAAAATTCATAATGCATATGAGTCAGCAGCTTGAATCTGGCAATTAATTATAACTTATCAAGTCCATACTTCAAAGAATTTCATTAGCCCTGGTTGGACTTTCACAGTGGTGTTACTGAAGTTCTCTTGATTCTCAACTCAGTGATATTCCACTTGCCACTTAATTGTTTTAATGTCATCTGAAGATAAAACTTCCAATTTCAGCTCCTCCTTTCCCTACGTAGATTTAAAAATTGATCAGATCTGGTGTTAAGGCCTACACAATTCCCTATGTGGACATTCCCTACTTTCCTTATCACCAACACTTCTGTGTTGCTTTTGACTCTGCAAACACTTTGGTTGCATGGCTAACCCAATGCCCATTCCATACTACCTTATTTCTTAATTCATGAAAGCATATATATATATAACTTCACAAGTATGCTCACTTGTTTAGCTTTCCTTTGGTGAGAAGTGGCTATATGACACAATTGTGGACCATGAGGTATACGTAGAACCCAGTTAAATCACTCCTGGGAAAAGGTTTTACTTCCTAATAAAAAATAGAATCAGATCACTTGCATTCCATCCCTTTTAGTGTTTTGTGTGAGCTTACACTGAAATAGGATGTTGAAGTCATGAGGATGAATGAACTTCAGACATGTGGCTTCTGACATCACTAAACATTTAAGCCATCTCCAGCTACTGCTTACCTCTCAGCTTCTTGATACTTAAGAAAAATAAAAGTCTGTTTAAGTGGTTGGGTTTTCTGGTTTTGTTTTCATTTAGCTTTTATAGAAAAAAGAAAAAGCATTCCTACTTGCAAACAGAACATCAAACCCCTCATTTTCCTTATCATTTCGTTGGGGAATTTTCAGCCAAGACTTTATACTAGTCTTTCCTAAATCTCTTTATTTTCTTTAACTTCAGGTCAAAATTTTGCTCAGTTCTAAGGCCTAAAAACCAACCACACCTTGAATGATTCTGAGTGTTTCATGGGCATCTCAATGTAGCATGTTAAAAGCTACACTTGCCATCGTCAGCACTCAAATTCAAATTCCCTATGTTCCTTTCCTAAGACAATGGCACCAAAGTCTGTCCTGTTGCAAAAGGCAGGATGCAGGCATCATTGTCCCAAAGATTTACTTCTTTAATACCATTCAGTCCTCTTGTCACCATGCCCTGTGCCACTAACTTAACAGACCCCTCAAGACTGCTTCCTAGCTTTCTTCAATAGCCTCTGTGTACTCCCCCGCCTTCTAATACTGCTCACTTGAAATTATAGCCCATACTTTGACAGAGTGGTTTTTCAGACACTAATCTAACCATGTCATTGTCTGCCAGAACATTTTTCAAATCTTATTCTTTGCCTTAACCTGGTATCTTGGTGGTTGCTATCCCAGACTGAGACTGGGAAATTTATAAAGAAAAGAAGCTTATTTTGCTCATAGTTCTAGAGATTGGGGAGTCCAAGAATAAACATGGTAGTGGTATCTGCTTAGCACCTGGTGAGGGTTCCTTGCTGCACCATAACATGGTTAAGGGAATCACGTGGCTTGCATGGCAAGAAAGACCAAGCTGTCGGCTTAAATTTTTCTTCCTCTTTTTTTTGTTTGTTTGTTTGATTCAGGGCCTCACACTTGCTAGACAAGTGCTCTACCACTTGAGCCACAACTCCAGCCCTTTTTGCTTTTGGTCTTGTTAGGAAAAATGCCACTCACAAAGAAAGCTCACAAGAAAATCTCACGTCCAAGGGCAGGGTTTAATGACAGGCATGAGCCATCTGGCTGACCTGGGAAAGATAGTGCAGGAAGACAGCGAATCTGGGCCAGGCATGGCTTTTATAGAAGAGGGAGGGTAAAAGATTGGTGCATACACAGGGGTCCCTGATGGGGGTGGAGCTTGTCTTGGAGCATGGGAAATTTTGCTAAAGAGCGTGGCTGTTATTGGGAATGGCTCCATTTTCCAAGAGGTGAGGCCTGAGGTTAAAATGGCTGCTGATTTATAAAATGGCAGCATTATTGTTCTATCATTCCCCCACTTTTTCTTTAATAATGATGAAGATAGGGACTGAGGATCAGGAATTGGGGCAAAGCATCAGTCCTGTTAGCTGATTCTGCTGGCAGGGGGCGTTGTATGGAACAGGATCCTCAGGCTCCTGTGGTGTCCTGGATGGGGCCTTCATAGCAGTTTTTCCAGGCAGTTTTGGAGAGGTTGATATCCCTGGAGGTTCAACTGGTTAAAGTTTTGATTAGCAATAGCAGACATGCAGGCTAAAAGAAATCTTTGTACTGTTCTTATGATACAAGGGATGAAGCTTAAGAATATGAGAGCAAGAAACATAGGCATCAGGATGGGCATCAGCCAGAAGAACCACTGTGAAATGTTGTTCCCTAGAGGATTCCAAGAGTCCTCCAACTCCCTTCTCCATTTTTCTAATTGATCCTGGAGTTGCCTAGTTTTATTTTTTACTACCCCCGAATGGTTAACATACAAGCAGCACTCTCCTTGTAAAAATAGGCAGAGACCACCCTTCTCTGTCATGAGCAGGTCAAGGCCTCGTTGGTTTTGGAGTGTAACTGAGGCTAGTGTAAGTTGTCTTTGTAAGGTTAGGATAGACTCAGCAGCCAACAATTGATTAGAGAGTTTTGTGTAGTAGTGGACAGAGGTTCCTATTCCCACAGCCCCCGTTCCCATGGCAGCTGTTATTCCCAGGGTAACTAACAAGGGAATAGCCTGAATTGCCCTTTTAGATTGAAGGCATGTGGTGAGGGAAATGGGGAGGTCCTGATCTTCTGTCTGTAATAATATCCATGTCAGGAACCAAAAATACCAGAGTGCAGATACCCTTCCAGGTTTGGGGTTAACAGGGGTATACACTCTGACCACATAGAAAGAGAGTCCCAGGAATGGAGGGGCAGCAGATACTGTTTCCGGTGTTGTTGACTGCCCTAGTGGTGTGACATTTTTTGGCCACTCAACTATCCCTGAGGAACTCTGCAGGCAAAGAGGGACTGGCTGGGAGAGGGGAACTAGGAAAAGAGTAGAGGCGGTGGGCCTTTTGGTGAAGGAACAGTTTAAGGTAAAAGGTGTGGAAATGTTTATGGGGTTGGTGATGACCTGAGAAGGGCCAGTCCACTGACACATCCAACAACCATGGGCTAGAGTAGGATTGGTGTGGTTGAGTAGTTGATGAGTGGTGTTTATGACCTGGAGGAGAAGGGTTTCAGAAAGGGACAGTGTGTGTAAAGGAATTTTAAGAGGCTTTCTGGTGGGAAAGAATAAGTCGTTTAGTCTTTAAGGTACCTGGGTGTGGAGGACCTTCCAGAGGGCCTCATCCTGGACTCTACCTCCATCAGATATACCAAGCTGTGAGAGGTAAGTCCAGCATACCTGTTGCCCCCTCCTCCCATGGCAGCAGTAACTAGCATGGTTGCCTTTGCTGATACCCACCCAATATTTCTGATTAAGATGTTGACATAAAGTGGCAGTGCTATAGCACGCCTTTTGCATGATGGTATATGCTGTAAATGACCAGCATGGGCAGGGGGTGGGGGCCGCTTGCAAAGGTCCAAGTCATAAGAAAGAAGGAGTAAGGCACACAGGGCAAGTTATCCAAAACAGACAGCTGCGTGATGGGGCCATCTCCAGTCAGGGGGATAAGTTGCCCACAGGCCAATACTTAGGAGAGAAGGGATGAGGACAAGAATTACCCACAGAAAGGGATGGAGTGAAAGCATAGGTGGCACAGTTTACAATAAGGCAAAGAGAATGTTGGAAAATGAATAGATTTCTTCAGGAGTGAAGTCTGAGAGAGTACCTTGGAGGTGAAGCAAGGATAAAGAAGGTATGAGAAAGGAGGGAGGCTGATTGTGTTGGGAGGTGGGAGAGTAAAATCTCAGAGAAGAGTGTATATAGGAAAGAGTAAAAGCATGGGCAGGCACTGACAGGAAAGAATGGGAGGGAGGGAGTATAAAGAGTGAGTAGGCGAGATGCCAGGTCCCTAGGCATAGGCTCCTGCCTATGTCCTGGGAGTTTCCGTGGGTGTGTCTCCATCTTCTAGAATCTTGGGGAGGCAGGAGATCTTTATTTTTGTTGATCTTATAAGAAGAGATTTGTAGGTCTTTTGTGGGGCTGCCAGTTTTAGATTTTGAACATGTACCCAGGAGGGAAATCCTGCTAACTTAGCAGCCGTGGGGGTGGTGAGGATGACCTCAAATGGGCCTCTCCACTTTTCTTGTAGGTGGCTGGGTGTGGCTGTACTTTTTAGATAAACTAGATCTCCCATTTGGAGGGAGGGAGTTCTTTTGGTGTTGTCAGAGGGCTATGGTAACTGATCATGAGCATGAGACCAAAGAAGAGAGTGAAGAAAAGTGAGGAGAGGATTGAGGAGAGTGGGGGAAATGTTAGGAGGTTCTGGTTGAACTGTGATAGGGAGGAGCAGACGGCCATAGAGGAGCTTGAAGGGGCTGAGCATGAGTGGTCTTTTTGGAAGGATCTGGAGGCGGAGAAGGACTAGGGGTAGGAGCTTTGTCCAATCTAGGTGGAGCTCAAGGGAGAGTTTGGTAAGAGTATTTTTTAGTGTGCTGTTGGCACGTTCAACTTTACCTGAAGATTTGGAGTGATAGGGAATGTGAAATCTCCAGTGAATATTTAAGTCTTGTGCCAATTTTTGGGAAATAGAGGAAACAAACTCAGGCCCATTGTCTGACTGGATGGAGCCCAGGAGACCAAACCATGGGATGGTGTCTGTGACCAAAATCATTGTTAATGTGGAAGCCTTTTTATTGGTCATAAGGAAGGCCTCCACCCATCCCGTGAAGGTATCTACCAATACCAGGAGGTACTTAGTCCTCTTTACTGGAGACATATGTGTGAAGTCCACCTGCCAATCCATGGCAGAGAGGCATCCCCTGGCTTGGTGGGCAAGAAAGGGAGGGGGTCTGATATTGGAGTTGGGGTTTGTACGCTGGCAAATTGAGCAGGATTGGGTAATCTGTTTAAGGAATTGTATGTCTCCTGGAGCTAGGGAAAGGGATTGGCGGAGAAAGGTGTAAAGAGCATGAAGATTAGGATGAAAAAGCATATGTAAATAGGAGAGAAGAGTTTTAACTTCAGAAGGGGGAAAGAGAGTTCAGTGAGGAGAGGGAGGAAGCTGGGGTAAGGGGTACATGGTCAATTGGGGTACAGTTTGGAGGGCTGCTCACTTGGCCTCTATCTGCTCAGTTATTTCCTCTGGTAATTATGGAAGAGTCAGGTTTGTGGGCTTTGCAATGAGTAATGCCTACCCGGGAAGAAAGGCATGAAGCCTCTAAGACCTGGGCTATTAAGGTAGCATTGATAATGGGAGTTCCTCTTATAGTTAGGAATCCCCTTTCCTTCCAGATAGCAGAGTGGGACAATAAAGTGTGAAATGCATATTTAGAGTCAGTGTAAGTGTTGACAGTTTTGTCTTTTGCCAGGGTTAGAGCTCTGGCCAGAGCAGTCAATTCTGCCCTTTGAGAAGTAATACCCAAAGGGAGAGGGCATGCCTCAGTGATGGAGGAATCAGACACGATAGCATATCCGGCTCTTTGCTGTCCATTGTGAACAAAGGAGCTGCCATCAATGAACCAAGTGCAGTCAGCCTGAGAAAAGGTGCCCTCCTGAATGTGGTCTGGGCAGGGGAGGAGCTCCTCAAGGATATTGGGGCAGGAGTGAACAAGATTGTTGAAGAGAGAGAAAGAAGAGTGGCTGGGTTAAGTGGAGGACATGAGATGAAAGTTAGGGTGGGATCCTTGACCAAGGCCACCTGGAGGGATAGGATACGGGAGAGGGGGCATAGAGTAAAGTCCCTTATATGTGAGGAGTTCCAAGAGGCTATGGGGAGAGTAAACAGGACCCAAAGGTAAGCTTTTTGCTTTCCTGGATCAAGAGAGAGGTGGCTGCCAGGGCTCTAAGGCATGGGGCCCATCCCCTGGTTGTGGGGTCTAACTGTTTGGAAAGGTATGCTACTGGAGCAAAGGAAGGCCCTGTGTTGTGTCCTAGAACTCCTAGGGCAAACCCTTGCCTCTCAGAAATGTAAAGGAAAAAGGGGCTAGTGAGGTCTGGCAGGCAAAGCGCTGGGGCTTGTAACAGGGCTTATAAGAGGGTTTTGAAATGACCTGACACAGGCTGAGAGGGGTCTAGGGGCTCTTGGATGGGACCCCTGGATGCCTCATATAGAGGCTTGGCCATTAGACTGAAGTTGGGCACCCAGGCTCTGAGATAGCCAACCAGGCCGAGGAAGGAGAGAATTTCAGGCTTGGTGGTAGAGGCAGGGAGAGAGCTAATAAGGCCTTATGGTCTAGGGTGATAACCTTATTGGTAGGAGAGATAGAAAGGCCCAGGTAAGTCACCTGGGTGAGAGACAGTTGAGCTTTGTTAGGGGACACATGGTATCCCTTTTTTCCCAGAAAATTAAGTAGGAGTGCAGTGTGTTGTTGGCTATCCTCGAGTGAGGGGCTGCAGAGCAGGAGGTCATCTACATACTGGAGGAGTTTACTCAGAGAGAGATGGAGGGTGAGTATATCCCTAGCCAGAGCTTGGCCAAAGAGGTGGAGACTGTCCCGGAACCCCTGAGGCAAAACAGTCCAGGTCAATTGTTGGGAAGTATGAGAATCTGGATCAGTCCAGGTGAAGGCAAAGAGATTTTGGGACCATGGTGGACAGGGATAGTGAAGAAAGCATCTTTTAGGTCCAGAACTGTGAAATGGGTGGTGGTACCAGGGATGAGAGACAAGAGAGGGTAGGGGTAGGGGTTGGGCACCATCGGGTGTATAGGATCACTGCCATGTTGACTAAGTGGAGGTCTTGTACCGACCAGTAAGACCCATTGGGCTTTTTTTGCAGGCAGAATAGGAGTGTTATAGGGGGAGTGGGTTGGGTGAAGCAGGCCCATAACAAGAAGCTGAGATGATAGGCTTTAATCCCTGTAAGTGGATTAGAGAAATGTGATATTGAGGTTGGTTTGGGAAAACAGAGGGATCCTTGAGAGTAATAACAATGGGCTCATGATGTGTAGTGACTGCAGGGTTTGGAGGTCCCACACAATGTGGTCCACCAGTGTAGTGGGTAACGGCAAGGGGTTGGGAGGGGCTTGTGGAAGCAGGGCACCCATAACAGCAAGGAGGGGCTGTGAGGATGGAGACAAAGGGTTAATGGGTAGCAGCTTAGGAGGGAGTGGATGTAAGGTGAGAGTGGCCTGGAATTTTGACACAATGTCCCTTCCCAAGAGTAGGGTGGGGCAATTAGGGAGGACTAGGAAGGAGTGTGTAAAAAGTGTATCTGCCAGTATGCAGGTTAAAGGAAAAGTCATTAAGGGCTGGGGAGGAGTTCCCTCCACCCTGACTATGGAGGTTAAAGAAGGCTTGGTAGGTCCCCAGAACTCTGGCAAGGCAGAAAAAGTGGCACTGGTATCTATGAGGAGAGAGAGAAGACTACCTTCAATGAGAGCAGTTACCCTGGGCTCCTGTGAAGTTATGGTCATAGGGCCTGGGAGTCCTGGACTCTGTCATGAGCTGTAGTCACCAGTCCTAAAAGATCAGTTAGGGAAGAGGGACAGTGAGGGGGGCTTAGACCCTCTGCCTTGAGGGGTGGAGGGGCAGTCCGTCACCCAGTGGCCCTCCTGTTTGCATTTAGGACAGGGCCCCAGTGGGCGGTGTAGTTTAGGACATGCATGGACCCAGTGCCCCTCAAGGCCACACCAAAAACATGGGCCGGGAGGTGTTCAGGCTTTTTCCTGGCCTCGGGAGTTAGAGGTGAGAGGCCTTTGTCGGAGGGCTTGTGCCAACATCTGGAATTTAGTCTTATCTCTCCTCTCCTTATCAGCCCTTTGCTGTTCTTCTCGATAATTATAGACCTTGAAGGCCACATTTAAAATTTCAGCCTGTGGAGTCTGAGGGCCATTTTCCAGACTTTTAAGTTTTCTTTTTATATCTGGGGCTGCCTGGGAGATAAAGTGGGTCATAAGAATGATTGTCCCGTCCTGAGTTTCAGGTTCAACTTTTGCATGGCATCGTAGCGCCTCTGTGAGTTGGGACAAGAAACTAGCAGGATTTTCCTCTTTTTCTTGTTGAATTTCTCTGAGTTTATCAAAATTAACAACCTTTTGGGCCACCTTAGTCCTGCCACTAAACAAGTAACCATCTGATCCCTAAGCGTTCTACCACTGGTTTGGTAATCCCAATGAGGCTCCTCAGCAGAGATTGCTGTAGCCCCTACAGGATGGGTGGGGGTGGTGTGGTGGATCACATCTGCATGTGCCCTAGCCACATCCCAGACCCTGCACCTTTCCTCCGGAAGGAGGGTGGAGGAAAGAATGAGATAGATGTCATGCCAAGTAAGGTCATAGGATTGAACCAAGTATTGGAACTCTTTAACATAAGAATCTGGGTTAGTGGTGAAGGAGCCAAGGTGCTTTTCTATCTGAGAGAGGTCAGCGAGGGAAAAGGGGACATGAACCCTCACAATGCCTTCTGCTCCAGCCACTTCCTGGAGAGGGTAGATGGAAACTGGCTGACTGGGGGGGGTCTATGAGAGTGAGTGTGTGAGAGCAAGTGTGTGGGGGGCTCATGGGATCTGTGGTTCTGGGTGGGCAGAAGGATGGGTGGAAAGAGGGGTGGAAGGAGGGGCAGAAGGAGGGGCGGGGGCAAAGGCAAAAGGAGGGGCAGGAGCAAGGGTGGAAGGAGGGGCGGGGGATAAGGTGGAGGAGGCTCATTAGCAGGGTCAAAAGAAGGAAAAGTTTCAGAGTCAGAAGGGGGTTCAGAAGAGGATTTGGCTGGTTTTGAAACTGGTTTAGAGGCTAATAGAACCTGCACAGGGGAACAGGAAGTACAGAGGGAAGGTTTGGTGCAGAGATAAGAAAAGGATTAGATGTAGGGAAGTTCCTTCCATTTACCAGCAAGCTCACAGAAATTGTATAAATCCCTTAAAATATTGGGATCAAAAGTGCCATTAAGTGGCCATTTGGAGGCATTGTCTAATGGATATTGGGGCCAGGTCTGATTGCAGAGAAAAATGAGTTTTGGGGCTTAAAATCAGGTATGAGGCATAGGGGCCCAAGATTGGCCAGGAGATATCCCAATGGGGAGTATGAGGGAATTTGGGATGGTCCAACTCCCATGGTGAGGCCTGACCTGAGGAGAGATATGGTGGGCATCCCAAAAATATCAGCTCCTCAGGAGAGAGAGAGAAATGTGAAGCACCCAGAGGGAACATCTTCACCACGGTGGGGGGGGTCCACAGTCCTTAGTGGGGAACCCAGTTCCCAGGGAAGAGATGAGCTGCGACCTAGTGCTAGGATTTTGAGGAAATGAGAGAGATCACAGCTCTGCATGTGAGGAAGACTCACCGAGAGAGAGGACCTTGAGGGAAGATTGGCTGATTGTGGATGGCGGTTGAAGGCGCACTGGGGTCCAGGAATTTCCCTGTGAGCTAGTGAGGGAGTGGTGCTTTCTAGGATCTGGGATTCCAGCAAAGCAGCTCTGGTCCCAGAAGAAGGGAATGGGAGTATAGAGAGAGAGTGGGATAGGGTGGGGAGGCCAGGAGAGCAAGGTCAATGCCATGAGTGCACCCCGATCTGAGTCACGGCACCAAATATTAGGAAAAATCCCGCTCACAACGAAAGCTCACAAGCAAATCTCACATCCAAGGGCAGGGTTTAATGACAGGCATGAGCCACCTGGCTGACCTGGGAACGATGGTGCAAGAAGAGAGCGAGTCTGGAACAGGCATGGCTTTTATAGAAGAGGGAGAGTAAGAGGTTGGCACATGCACAGGGGGTGCCTGATGGGGGTGGAGCTTGGGTGGAGCCTGTCTTGGAGCACGGGAAGTTTTGCTAAAGGGCAGGGCTGTTATTGGGAATGGCTCCATTTTCCAAGAGGTGAGGTCTGAGGTTAAAATGGCCACTGATTTATAAAATGGTGGCATTATTGTTCTATCAGGTCTCACTTTCCAATCTCTGCCTCTCAAGTAGCTGAAATTATAGGCATTAGCCAGCACACCCAGCTTTTCTTCCTTTTTTTTTTTTTTAAAGCTACAGGTCTCATATCTTGACAACTTTATCTAATCCCAGTTACTTTCCAAAGTCCCCACCTTCAAATAATGTCAACATATGAATTCAGGGATTATTCTTCAACATGACTTTCAAAGGAGACACAGGGTGCCCAAGTACTCAGCACCTTCCAACCTCCCCATTATGTGCCACAACACCACCTGGACCCAAAGCTCCATCCAGAATGAAGTCTGAAAATCTGAATCAATTGGGATTGAAAATGTACACTGTAACTCAAATGTGCAAATACTAAATGGAGAACAAATTCAGATTTTACAGCTGCAAGCCTCAAATTGTCCTGGAGCTACCATTCTCAATGAGTGGCAACTGTGGTGGGCATATGAGCATTTAAATCTGCTAGTTAAGATAACTTGATCTCTTCCGGCTTCAAACACAATTTTCTGAATAAAAATGGTATCTTTTCCCTTTTTAAAGGAAAAAGGAATTTTAAACTTTCTTTTTTTTTCTTCCCATTCACTCAAAAGGCAGAACAAGAGAGGGAAGTTTGCATAACATCACAGTGGTGGGAGATGTGACACCGGTGATTGTCTAGTCTGCATGTGATCCTGTTTTCCAAGCCCCACTGACCTCTATCTGAGGTCAATATGTAGCTAGTGGCCTCCAGTCTTTGGGCATCAGCTTCAGTCCTCATTGCATCTGTCACTTCTTTGTCACTGGTCTTGCATGATGGTTGTTCTAAGGAAGTTTGGCCATCACTCCTCACTGTGTTCTCCCTGACTGGGTTGACACCACATCTGGGTCTCACCAGGTCATGCAATCAGATCCAGGCTTTGTGCTGTCTGTCTTTATGGCATTGATGGCAAATGTGCTAATTCATTTCTTTTTCATATAAACAAATATTATTAGGTTTTATTAGATACACTGTAAAATGAACACATGAAGCATGTAGTTGATGAGACAGATGTATACACCTGTGCAACAAATATCTCAATCAAAATGTAGAACATATTCATCACCCAGTACTACCTTTATTCTTATCTCTTCAGTTTCTGAACTGTAAACACCTCTGTTTTAATTTCTGTTGAAACAGACTGGTTTAAGCTGTTTTGAATTTCTTATAAATGAAATGTGGATATACTATGTATTATAGTATGTACTTTTATAACTGACAACTTTTGATCAGTGTTCTTGAAATCCATGCACATCACTGTATGTATGTTACTGGCTGTTTTATATTGCAGAGTAATATTCTATTCCATGAATACATCACAGTTTGGTTATCTCTTACCCCTTGATGGACATTTAAGCTGTTTCCCGTCTGGGGTTGTTACAGGGAAAATGGCTATCAACTTTCTTGCACAAGACTTTTTGTGAACATGTGTTTTAAAATATTCCCTTTGGGTAAACATAACCTGTGAGTAGAAATACTGGCTATTGTTTGACATATTTAAGTCTTGAGACCTTTGAGTTAAGTAAGCACTACAACTTTGCCTCTTATTTTGTCAAAATAGATTTATTTATTCTGTAATCATTATATTTCCATATATATTTGAGAATCAGATTACTGATTTTTACCAAAAAATTGTACTGAAGTTATAGATGAATTTGGCATTGCACTGAAGTTACAGATGAATTTGGGACAAATAGACATTGTAGCAATATTTAATCTTTCAATATACAAATATTTAGGATTTCATTAATTTATCCTAGCCACATTTTAGAGTTTTAAGGGTAAAGGTCCTTTTTGTCTTTTATTAAAATTGTTTCTATTATTTTAAATTTTATGTTTTAATAGAAGGTCTTTTTATTTTTCTAACATTTCATTGTTAGTAAATGGAAATACATTGATTTTTCTGTATTGAAATTAATAAATCCCAAAGCCTTGCTAAATTCATTAATTATTCTCATAGACTTTGTTGTTGTAAGGGTTATTATTGTGGCTGTTGCATTGATCCTTTGGTATGCTCTATATACATAACCTGGTCTTTCTCTCTCTCTCTCTCTCTCTCTCTCTCTCTCTCTCTCTGTCTCTCTCTCTCTCTCTTCCTCCCTCCCTCCCCTTTCCTTCCCTTTGGCCCTCATCTTCCTGTTTTAATTGTTTTTTTTCCAGGTGCTGGGGATTGAAGTCAGGACCCTGTGATTGCTAGATAATCACTCTTTCCCTTGAGTTATCCCCCTCAGTCCTTTTGCTTTTAGTTTGCCTGTGCTGGCCTCCAGCCTTGATCCTCCTGTCTCTGCCTCCCAAGTATCTGGGACCACCGGCATGTGCCTCCATGTCCAGTTTCATCTTTGTCTTATAACACTTAGTGAGTTGGTATGTGGGTTTAGGAATATTTCTGGCAGTCATTCCTGCACTAGGAAGGTGAACAATGACTTAACTGTGCTTGTAGTATTTATAATTTGTAATTTATTTTATTGTAGTCAAAGAAGATACTGTGTATGATATATACCCCCTGAAATGTAGTGAGATGATTTTATGGCCAAGTTTCTTTTAGTGTGTGTACAACTGATTGCTTCATAACAAACAATCCCAAAACTCAGTGGTTTGAAAGCAACATTATATTTCATATTTCATATGTAGTCTGAATGATTCTTCTGCTAGTTTCCTTTGATCTCTCATGAGGCTGTGCTCATCTAAAGGTTTGATGGGGCTGATGCAGCTGGGACACGGGCATGACGTCACAGAGGTCAGCCTTGCAGAGTGGCCACAGCATTCCCAAAGGATTAGGACAAGGTGAGACCTCTTGAGGGCTTGACCATAGTAGTGTAGCATTGATTCTGCCCCATTGTACTGGTCAAAGCAAATCACAGGATGAGCATAGATTATAGGGTAGGGTGAAAGTCTCAGCTTTGAATGGGAGGAGGAGTAATTAATTTGTGGCTGTGCTTAATGGAGGTTCCATGAAGTTTTCACACATTGTTGAAAGAAAGCTCTTGCAACTTTTGAGTGCCATGTTCCATAAATTTCTATTACCATAAATTGGTCCACATTGTTCAAATCTATATTCTTGTTGATTTTTAACATCTAAATGTTTTTTTCAGTTACTTCACTATGATTATTGATTTGTCTACTTTTCCATACATGTGTATAAATAGGATCATTATGTCTTGATAAATTGTCTTTTTCATTTTTCATCTTGGTGTGAACAGTTTGTCAATATTAATTTTAACATGCTTACTTTCTTGTGGTTATTGTTTACATAGTGGTTTTTTTTTTTTAATCTATGGCTGTACAGGTGGAACCCAGGGCCTGGCTCATGCTTGTCACGTGTTCTGCCAAGTTGCTGCACATCAAGCTGCATAGTATATTAAATAATTAACTAGCCTGCCAATCACTGAGCAGTTTCAGGACCTTCAGTTTCTACAAAAGCAACCAAAACCCAACATGATGAAGATTAAAGCAAAACTTAAGCTTAACAGGAGAGGAACCACCAACTAACCTCTAACTAGAGACTTTACCAACCAGAAACTGCCAACTAACCTTTAATGAGGGACATTCTGCTTTACCCTATAAAATATTTTGTCCTTCTTTCACAAATACTTTGTAGAAGTTTTGTTGTTGTTGTTGTGCTCACTTGCAGAGCCTTGAACTGTTTTCCATCTGGATCAGTGAATTGCTGAATGCTCAAATAAAGTCTTCAAGACTTTCACGATCCTAAACTTATTTTTAATAGTAGCCATACTCTAATTCCTTTACTTTTAAATTATTTTCATTTTATTTTTAAAGTTCACCTCTTTTCAACAGCAATATAATTGAGTCCTATTTTTCTTTTGCATTCTACCTCCCCTTTGCCAAGTAAGGTAATGTATTTTCTGATTCCAGGGATTAGAATTTGGACATATTTGAGGTGTCCATCTTCTGTATACCACACATCTCATCCCTGCATCTATCACCCCTCCCCCATATCTAGTATAATTGTCCTCAGGGGAAAATATAGTAATAATAATAATAATAATAATAACAACAGTAGACCAAAAACAAAACAAAAGACTTTCCACAACAGAAAAAAAATTGTACATACAACCTTGGGGTAGGATATTTTTCTTTTTGTTTTTACTCTCCTAGATAGAAGGGAAATGACAATTAATTAATAGTTCAATAAATCAACTTTCCACATTTTACTTCTCCTGAATTTATGAAACTGTCTCAAGGTCTTCCAAGATAAAAGTATCATTTAAGGATATCAACTATTATGATTTTACATCAGTGTACATGAGTTTAGAGAAACATGATATCCTGTGAAAGAAGAGAAGTTTTAAACAGTAGAAAAATGTCCAGGGAAAGAGTGCACCATCCTGGATCTGATAACCTTAAAGAAACAGAATTCTAACTGCTCATTCACTTTACACCTCAGGAGAATTGTGCCTCCATAACATCTGTGCTATTGGAAATCTTCATATACCCATGTGTGTGAAGAATTTGCATCAACTCCCTTCCAAATAAAAGTAAAATTAAATTTACTGATTGAAGTGCAGGATGTGAAAAACCATGTTCTTTCCTTACTTTTTCCATTTTCATTTAAAACACCCTAGTATATAACTTTGGTCCTTTTCTCTGCTGATGAACTAAGTTTAACTAGAATGACAGGTAAACATGTTCTGTTTGACTTTATGACTCAAGTCCTTTATGTTTAGATTAAAATAGTATTAAACCACCTAGCTCCAATTAACTAAAGCAATTGCTTCCATGGGTAGCAATTTTCTGGAATAACAGAGAATGTTCTTGAAAATATAGCACTAAAACTACGTAAGTGTGTTTGTGCCTGCAATATGCACAAACTTAAAAGATCTGTGACTTATAGGTCTGGTGAATAATAGGACACTGTTACTGGTATTGGACATAGGAGGCTATGGTTCCTCAGAGGCTGCGTTGATGATAGAGTCAAGATGGTAGTGCTTTTAAAATAAATCCCTCAAATTCATAGCTGCAACATACATGCTTTTGCAATAACAAAGCAGCCATTAGCCCCAGTCATTTTTACTGTACTTGATTGTTGCTGTCAGAGGAATATAGACTCTGGTCAGGGACATGGCAGGATTACTGGGGAGGCATTATAGCTATTTGTCATTGCCAGTGGAAATGTCATCAATGGGTAAAAGGTTGGGACAACGCTTAAAGTTTCATTCTCAAACGTCTGGTGTTTGCTCTGTGGCCCCAGTGACTGAGACAAATCTAATTGTCATCCTCCTGTTTTCTCCTCAGAGCCATTTAGAATCAGTTCTTGCTGTGCTCAGAGGGGTGCTGGAAGTCTGGCTCCTATCCCAAGTTTATGACCTCACTGAGGGATGACAGTCTTAAACCAGTGGCACCCAAGACTTAAAAAGGAAAACTCACTTTTTAAAATTTGAGTTGACATAATAATTGTGCACATTCACGGGGTACAGTGTGATAACATGTATGCAATGTGTAATGACCAATCAGCGTAATTAGCGTTTTCCTATCCTTAAATATTTATCACTTCTTTGTTTTAGGAATCTTCAAACTCCGCTCTTCTAGTTCTTCATAAAGTGTGTAATAAAATGTCAGCTATAGTTACCCTGCTGTGCTGTAGAACTTACTCATCTTATCTAACTGTTTTCTGGTACTCGTTATCCAATTTCCCTCTGTTTCTTCACCTCTTATCCTTTCAAGCTTCTAGTGATCACTATTCTACTCCCACCTGCTACGGGACCAACTGTTTTAGCTTCCACACATAAATGAGAATGTGCTGTATTTATGTTTCTGTGTCTGGCTTATTTCCCTTAATATACTGTTCTCCACTTCCACCCATGTTGCTTCAAATGGCAGCATTTCATTCTTTCTATGGCTTTGTACAGTTCCACTGGATACATGTACCACACTTTCTTTATCCATTCATTGACCAATGGACACCTTGGTTAGCTTCATATTTTGGCCATTGCAAACAATGATACAATAATTATGGGAGTGCAGGTATTTCTTTGATATACTTAATTTCATTTCCTTGCATATATATCCAGTAATGGGATTACTAGATCATACAGTAGCTTTAGTTTTGGTATTTTGAGGAAACTTCACACTTTTCAACAATGGTTATACTAATTTACAATACTATTTCTGGGAACTAGACTTTTCTTGGGTAAGTATTTATTGATCCTCAGTCATGAGCCAGACATCCTGGAAGAGAGTGGAGAGGATTTGAAGGATTTGAAGCTGGAAAATGGGGTAGTTTTGTCCTTGCGCCCAAGAAGAGGAGCCCCTCTGCCTCACTTACATAGTGCTGCTCCAGTACCCTTCAGTCTCTCTCCCAATGGCACAAGGAGAGTGGCGTGAGGAGCAAAGGTACATGTCAGAGTTCAGGTGCAAGAGCCCATTTTTTACCTCAGGCAATAAGTCTCAGAATTTTCTACCCAAATGGCTCAATTCTGCCTCTTAAATTGCCTGGCTTCTTCTCTGGGTTCACTTTCTGGCCATCTGTAGGACTTACCAGTGAAGAGCAGTTGAAGGTTTAGCAGGATGGGTGAATAAAGCTTGAACATAAGGGTTGGAGGTTACATGCATATGATCAAACCCCTTCAGGTGAGTAAATAAATGGGTAGAAAGACAAGAGCGTAACCATGGAGTCCAAGAATTCTAAACTCAAATCTGGCTTTCTAATCTCATAAAAGTATTTGTAAAGTGAAAAGGATACAATTTATTTAATAGCTTTAAACTTTATTTTAAACTCTTAACTATTAGATATCTTGTATTAATATGTACTCTTGCTTTAGACCATTTAAATATTAGCAACATATCTATAACCATGGAAATAAGATATCAAAGCAAATTATTATGTATCATCAATTCGTAAACAGTAGGGACTTTTTAAGTTTTTCCTGGGATGTACAAATGTAATTGTGTCAGAACTCTGGATTCAAAACTATGCATTATATTTTAATACTTGTATAATCTTAGGGAAGTCAGAGCAGAAGTTATGTAACACACCAACTGATTGATACTTTTTCTTCATTCCCTCTCTGAAACATTTCTAGTGATACTCAGACTGACTCATCAGTTACCTACTGCTTCATAAACCACCAAACTTAGTGTCTAAAAATAAAATAACTTTTTTTCTTTCTAAGCTGTAATTGTGAAGGGCTCAACATAATACAACAGGAAGGGTTTTCTCTATTCCACGGGTATAAGGTAGGGCAGATTGACCACAGACTAGAGAAGCTACTTCCAGTTAGCTCATACGCAGACTGGCAAGGGGGTGCTGGTGACAGCCTGAGCTCCATCAGAACTGTAGGATAGGGGCCTTTGCTTCTCTCCACTTGTCTATCTCCAGTTTATTTAGGGTTCATTGTAGCATGCAGCTGAGTTTCAAGAGACAGTGTTGCAAAAGAACAAGGCAGAAGTACATTTTTATGACTTAAGGTTGGAAGTCATATAGCATTCTTCTCACTATAATCTGTAAGGTCACCAAGGCCCCTCCAGATTAAAGTGGAAGGGACATAGATTCTGGCTCTAAATGAGGAGAGGCAAAGCTCTAGAGGAGCAAGTGAGATGATAAATTTATATATTAGGAATATAGAAACTCTGTGGTAAACCCACATATTTCTGCTCATACCAGGTGAGCTATCTAAGAGTTAGTTCTCAACCATCTTAATACCAGTTGTCATAACACAACTTTATTAAATATTATAACTGGTAATGAAATATGATTGTGAAAAGATGCTTTTTCCCCCTGTTAAAACTAGATAGACTGCTTTGAAAGGAGAGGATATGAGTGAGCCATGCAAATTAGGTATTGGGAAAATAACTATAAAGATTAGAGAACAGAAAAATAGAAATCTAGGAGGATTCTACATCAGGTTGTTTCACAGCTTGCTCCAAGTTTATTTCTCATCAAAGGAACCAAAACTAGAAAGTATGGAGCACATATAAACATGAACTTTCTGCCAGAAAAACAATGCTGAATTTCAACTTGCAAACCCTCTACTTGAAGAACAGTTCTTATCAAATTGATGTAAATCCATGTGTTTTAAAGAAAATACAATGTTTAAGATATGATATACATGAATCAGCTTTTAACTATCCCTTATTTCACCAGCATTTGCAATTAGCTGACTAATTATTGATTCCTCTTGTGTTTAGTAAGAAAACTTCCATTGTACTTGATTATTTTCTCAAAAAATAATAGCTATTATAAGTATGACATATACACATGTTATTCACATGTTTTTGAATAACTAAATCTACTTAAACATTTAGCACATAATAAACATTTTATTGTTGTAGTTGTTATGATGACTTTGTGTTACATGGAGGAGCGACAGATCTGATCACCCCAGGTGATCAGATTCAATAGCGAACATTTGGGGCACTGAGGAGGTTCAGAAAACCTCAATTCTACCATGGTTGTGAGTCACAAAGAATTGGAGCACCATTTCAGATCTTTAGCAGCTCTGCAATGTATACTCTGTCCTGTCTATCAATAGCACCAATTTGGACCATATTTTAGTTAATTTACCATTCTAATACTTGACTTTTTTACTAGCTATTTCTCCCTCTCTTGTATTCTTTCTATGATGGCCCTATTTCTCTATTTATTCTACCTACTTCTTATATCGCTCATGCATCTCCTCCAGAAAATAGCCCTTGTTGGGTTGGCTGTTCTTCATCCAAAGAAATGACTACACTAGTTAGCACTTAGCCACCTTGTAAGTCACTGGGCTGCCATAAAAATCATGTGGCTTTTAGCTAAGAAGCAGGTCTCTTCTTCAATCAGTGTAGCCAAAATATCTGTGTTGAATGAAAGAGAGGCAGACAACACATGCACTCTGCTCTGGCCATCAGAGCAGTGTCGAGTCTCTGGAACATCAGTTCAGGCTGACATTCAGCTTGATGGATGGTTAGAATTATGCCAGAAGTATCAGATTCTAGGTTTTAATCTTGGCTTCTTCACTAGAACACCTCTCTCTCTCTTTCATACATACACTAACACACACACACACACACACACACACACACACACACACACACACTACATTTCTCATTCCAACCACTCCTAAAACTAATTTGACATAAAAGTCATGCATTATTATTGAAAAATATTCTCAAGTATGTACCTGAGCAGAGATGTGTACAACTGATTCTATACATTAATCCCATGGTCCATATTCTTTCAGAGTTAATGTCTCAGATGCCTTTTGAAAACACACACACACATTAAAAATGTGAAAAATAAATCCATTTGTTCAAGTAAGACCAGAATGCATCAAGATTTGCTTTCCTAGTTACTTAATATTTTAGCATCCTTCAATCTTTAGTGAATATGTACATTCTATCTTTAGAACACATTTAGAGAAAACAATTCCAAAAATGATACAGAAAAAAATCCATCTGGAATCAATTGTTTAAAATGCTCAGCAAACTCTTCTCTTTGGAACACTCCAGTCTCCTAAATAGAGGAAAAATTAAAATAACTCTCCAATCTCAAACACGGCCAAAAAAGTACAGCAGGGGCGGGGGGGAAGATGTTTCAACATTAAGAATTCCCACAGAAGATTCCTATATGTTATGCATTATGCCTATCTGGTTTCTTCTATCCTTACACCTCCCCACAGTTGTTTCTCCCTGACATTAGCCTAGTAGTGCATTTCTTTTTTAAAGAGAATAAAAGAATAGTGAATTTACCCTAAGAAAGAGAAGCAACCACTAGGAGGTACAAATAAAATGGCCAATAATCAAGTGGACTGTCTGTGCATCAAACCAACCTCAGCTAAAAGTGTCCAGAGCATTGCTCACTAGTGTGCATTTTATCATGTCAACAAAGGGTAAAATGTCTTTCCATATACACAAGGCCAAAAGATCCATTCTTTATAGGGAGCCAAACTAACTCATTCTTCCTAACTTGGATCCTTCAGGCTCCTTCACAGTGGGTTCAGTGGAATGTGGTTTTATCAGAAATATCCCTGCAGAAATACTAGCTGCAAATTGCAGGGCATAAATAATGGATCAGAAACTATATGAATTGATTTTGCAAAGTACCAGGAAAAATATATTTCCTCCCAACTATCCATAATCCTAAACTTCACATCTCTCAGTGTCTCTTTTTATTCCTCCTCATTTGCAGCAAGTGCAAATTAGGTCCAAATCTAGTCCTATTTGTATGAGGAGCCAACCTAAATTGGATTTTCTGTGGTGATTTTAGACTGAGTGACCTACCATTACCTAGTTCCTGGCACTTTCTTATCCATGAACAAAAATGTGTCTGCTTTTGAATACCTTCTACCCATCATGTGAGAAGTTGACTATGTATATTCGACACACATGTACCCTACTCTTTTTGTTTCTCATTCTTAGATTTTTTTTTGTCGTAATGAGATTTGAACACAGGGCCTCACACTTGCTAGGCAGGAGTTCTACCATTTGAGCCACTCTGCCAGCTCATATGCTTCTCATTTTTAAGTTGCTTAAAGTTTTGACTTCTGATGGCTGATCTGTGTTTTCTTTGCTGCTATGCTCAACGCATAGGGTGGACATGAGAATTTGTTTTGTATGGCAATGTTCTCCAATGTCATATAGGGTAGTGGGACAAGCATGTTTTCAGTGTTCCATCTGTCACCTCAGAACTGTCTTTCTGAGTAAGGAATCAGCACAGTTTTCTCTACTATGATCTTTCCTTAACAGCAAAATACTTAGGAGCATCTCTCTCCGTCCTCTGCTCTCGTCTGAGTGATTTACATTGTAGTTGGACCACAAGTGCTTTTATGAAGCACTCTCTGGCATAGATGTAAGAGCCATGAACAGTAGGCAACACCAGACTCCCAAAGTGCCAAAACCCACTTCCCCACTGAGCTGTTGTTATGCAACAATGCCCAATTTTATACTCACAACGTGAAGCTGGAAATGTACCAATGTCACTTCTTACTCAGTCTAGATAGCAACAAGTGAATCCTTCCAGGACACCACGTCTTTAACAGACACTGAGAGGGAAAATTTCCCTGTGCATTGGCCAGAATTTGACCTGAAGGAGCCAATAATCCCTGCTATACAGTCACTTGGGATCAGCAGCCCAGGCAGTTTGCCCATACCCCTAAGTCCATCTGGTTCATCTTTCTAGAGGCCCACATGGTCCTCATAGACTAGAGAAAAGTATTTCTTACTGTGTCTCGTTTTCCACATGACAGTCATGATCTGCAGTGACCTCTGACCAGAAGCAGCCAAAGCCCTGCCATCTTCACTAAGGTGTCTACTGACATTGACCACTCATCCCCATTGACCACAATGTCCCTTGCCATCCTCCACAAACTGCCCAATCAGACCCTGTGAAAAGGGCTCCTGGAACTGATCTCTGCATTGGTTTCTAGAATGGTCTGTCCGGGCGAGGTCATTTACAGCCATAATTTCTTGGTATCCCTCATTTAAGACAACTAGCAATACCATTGATTTCACAGTCTAAGCTAGTGTTTCCAAATCACCTGTACCTTAGTCAGGGGATAGAGGAGATAGATACAGAACTATATTTTCATTTGTTCCAAAAATTTATTGAGTACCTATCATGTGCAAGATATGATGAAAACATGAATTATCATAATGAATGCCCCAGGAACACAGAACAATATTCATCAATGTCCAAGAGAGTATGGTAAGGCCTTGGAACAGTAAAACTCTGGGGGCTGTGGACACATAGGGGATAGAGTCTGACCATACATTTCCAGGATAATTGAGGTTCTCATAAAAGTCCACATACCCCTGAGCTGTTTCAGGTGATGTTTATGTTGAATAACAGGCATATTATTTTTTAACTCATTCTTCAGAGAAAACACACATGTAATAAGGAGGAGGCATAGCATTACAGTTAGGGGCAGGGACTGTGAGATCAGGCTGTCTGGCTCTATACCTAGACCCCACTGCTGACTGTAACTTTGGTAAAATACACCAATTCCCTGTGCCTTGTGCATCTCATCTGTGAAATGGCATGATGTCATTTACCTCACAGGGATGAAATGAACATTTCAACACACTATAAAATACTTAACTAGTGCTTGTCACAGGATAGGTCTTCTGAAAATGTTAGTTACTATCATAGTCACATGGAAGGAGGTATCAAATACTTTGTGGTTAAAGAATGTGCTCTGAACCCAGAAAGGTTCATTTATTTATTTTTATTATTTATTTTTAGTGTTCTGGCTGGGAAGAACTGAACCATCTCCATTAGTGGCCATGAATTCTGTAAGTTTTGGGTGCTGGCCCCAAGGCACTTAACATGTGGGCCCACTCAGGTCAAACTTCTTGATTTCATTCCTTACATGGTGCCCCTATATTAGTCAGCTTCCTGATGCTGTGACAAAATGCCTGAGGAAATCAACTTAATGGGAGGAAGAATCATTACGGTAGGGAGTATGTGGTAAAGTAGAACTGCTCACCTCATCTCAGGGCAACTGGGAGAGAGAGAAAGAGAGCCAAGGGCTGCAGACAAAAATATACCCTTCTACCCTGTAAGGGCATGTCCCCATTGAGCAAGTTCCTGCAACTAAGCCCCGATTCCTAAAACTACCACCACCATGAGTGGATTCACTCATTGATGAGGTCACATTTCTCATGCTCTAATCACCATCCAAAAGCCCTACCTCTGAGCACTGTTACCCTAGTGACCCAGCTCCAACATATGAGCCTTTGGGGACATTCTAGTCCCAAGCTGTAATACTCATGGACACAGGAAATGGCCAGCGAGGATGCCTTTGACTGAGACTCTTCTCTGCTTGAGGTCTATGGGAAAATTCTTTTCAGAACATCCACTCATAATATCTCTTCCATGTCCTGCCTTTTCTTCCAAGAACCCTATCCGCTGCAGCCTCTACCACTCTTCACTCAGTGAAATTTTAGCATTCCTGGAATCCGCAGCAAAAGTAATTTTAGTTACCTCCCAGTTCCTTGGTAAAAGCTGAGGTCACAGGTACTTTTGGCAGGGAAGAGGAGGTGTGGAGGTGAAGAGAGGAGGCATTTTTTGAAGTCATGACAGAGTTAGGGTGCTTGAAAATATACAATTAGAGTGAGGAAAATCTACATCCTTTGCTCTCCAATTTTTATTTGATCACATTTTTGGTATCCGAGTAGGTTTGAATTTCTTTTCCCTATCCATGGATTCCATTTTTCTATAATATCTCATTATTCAGTAACAAGAAAGAAATATAAATAACCAGGTCCTGCAGTGAAACCTCCTAGGTCCGGGCATCATTTGCAATTACTCAGGCTCTGGCTTCAGCAAGATTAAATGGTAATGTCTCATAGCATATGGGTGGGTCAAGAACAATCCTTCAGTTCTCTACTCTACAGACCTCCATTTTTCTACCCATTTCTTCTCCATCTGTCTATGGATAGATGAATGCATCTATCTAATTCTTCTCTTCCTACTGATCTAATTGATGCACTGTATCTCTTGACCAAAGAAAAGAATACGTGAGTGTTTCTAAGAGATCAGGATCTTGGGGATCCAGACAGTTGTTGGAAATATACATGTTTAGTATAAGGGGTAGAAAAGCATGAAATCCCATCCAGAAAATAAATTCCTAAGCAACTAGCTTGTCCTAAGCACTCTCTTTTGTTCCCTATGTAGATCATTCATTTATTCTCACAACAATGCAACATATCATCTCTATTTCACAAAATCAGAAAGACAGAGCTCAGAGAAAATTTCCCAGTGCCACATAGCTAAGAAGTAATAGATTAACCCTCTAACACAGAAAGAAATGGACTCAGGAGAAAATAATTGTCAAACAACTGTAACAGTAAAAACAGCAAGTGTGGGTTCATATTCTTATAATCCACGTGGCTCCCACAGATGCACACAGTGATCTAGTGTCCTTACCCCAGCAATTCAAAAACTCTTAACTCCTGTCTTTGCATCACTGTTTTCTTTTCCTCCTTCTAAGAATCCCTTCACCATTATTTCTTCCTGGACAAGCTTCCTTGTGTCCCAAAGCAAAGTACCTTCCCCATTAGTGGTTTATGTAGGCTGGGAGCCCTATCCATGCTGACTGTGGGATTTTCTCCAGGACCTGTTACTGGGACGTAAGACCCCCAGAAGTTCCTACAATACTTGCTTTCTGTTGCACTTCCACCCCCCCAAATCCTCACAAATGAATGGAGAATGATTATTTTTTATAAGACTTCAGTGAGATAGAACTTTAAAAATATTTGTCCAAAACAAAACTATACTCCCATAAGTACTTTCAACCCTGTGAACTAAAAAACCATCAGAATGCACCTTTGAAAACTATGGTCAAATTTATCAACATTCATTGTACTAATTGGAACTGAATCATTGGGCTGAAACCTTTGCCCTGAGAATGGAAACAAGGTCAAGGGGAAACTGAAGATGAATTTATGAAAAGATCATGAGGCAGACTATGTCTGAAAAGAGAATGGGGCATGCATTTGCCACTAACTAGCTTAACTAGCTATGTGACCTTGACTAACTTACCTTTCTGTCCCTCTGTCCTCCCTGTAATATAAGACTAAAGAGGTGTATCCTAGTGGCCCAAAAGTTTCTGGGTCAGTCAAATGAGATAATGACTGTGAAAGAGTTTTGAAGAAATATTTTTGTACAAGGACTATTAAATATGCTATAAACACCACTTCCATTAAGCTAAGAGCTGAGTCACAGACTAGAAATGAGGCAATCATGAAGGAGAAAAGGTCATAGAAAATCTTGACTTAATACAGAACTGAGTCATTCTCCTTGGGCCTCAATACATTGGGGCAAGTCAGTGGAGATGACACAGTCTAGGGCATGTCAGGTGAGCTGTAAGGACATGGAGGAGGGGTGCACTTTTGTCTGGAAAGTGACTCAAGAGGTAGAGGTGAATAAAAAGAAAGGAAACGATTAATAGCTGAAGGCACCACCTCAGTGAGAGTTATAGATGTATCTTTCAGTCAGTCAGTAAGTTACTCTATTAACATGCATTGAGTGCCTACTGTGAGCAAGGCACATAAGCTTGGGGGAATTCAAGCTGCATGGTGTAGTTCTCGTTCTTGGTCATAGAAATGACAAAGTCTAGTGAAAGGTAAGATGAAACGAATGTTACAAATGAGGTATGGTAACTCCTCCCCAGTTATCTTAATCTCTGCGCACATTTTAGGCAGGGTAAAAGCACCACTCCAGGAAAATTTGTAGAGTTGGCTCTTCTTATGTTTCAGAGGGTTAACTATTCCCATCTGGGAGCTGGGCATGCGGTAGAGTTAACCAGATGGCAATGTTGGAGTAGAGACTTGGTTATTTTGAAAGACCTTGGAGGAATTAGGGTGCTGGGGATGTGGCATAGAACAGCCTTCACTTTGGCCTAGTGGAAGGAATTAAGGGAAAATTTAGTTCCTGTTTCTGTTTTCAGGGCTCCTAGTCACCTGACTAATTCACATAAGCCCTGACTGTTATTCATAAAATATAAAATATAAATCATAATTTCTGCTTTTTTGGAATGCTGTGATAATTAATACGGTAATCAATATAAATTGCCAATCACAGGGTCAGTAGAAGTCATGGCTCCTCAGAACATCTTTTCCCAAATAGCAGATACTGCCTCCAGTAGTCTTCTGGAGGCTAATATGATTGGGAGAAGGAGGATCTTACTATCGGCACACACATAAAATGCCACATCGAGTTCAAACTTCCCCTCCTTCCCCTGATATTTTGAATATTTTCAGTATATAGAAGTGATCTTTTTGGGGGGAAAGAAGGAGAAAAGAAAGAGTAATGGAGGGGTGGATTTGATCAAAGTACAATATATACATGTCTGGAAGTTCTGGGTCCATGGCTCAGGTGGTAGAGCAACACCTAGCAAGCACAAGGCCGTAAGTTCAAACTCTACTATGTCCCATAAAAATTGAAAATAATACAATGAAACCCTTTGGTATAGAGAATATATACTAATAAAAATTTTAAAGAAGAAATGACCTTTCTTACAGAGATTAAATGCTATTCATTGTCTGGTAGACTGTGAGATAGGCTAGGTTAATGAACAGAGGGTCCACATCTTGCTGCCTCCACATTTATTGGAACAGGGATGAATTCCTTGGAAATGTCATTTTCAAGGGTATTATGTGACTGACCTCAGACTCTGCAGTAGGCTGCAGAAGATAAGAATGATTTCACCTGCAATATTTAGAGCTAGGGCCAATGAATCTTCATATCTTTTCAAACTCATCTATTAGTATTTAAAAGCGATGAATAGTGGCAGTTTGGAAAGCTGTACTTGTTCATGGGTGCAATAAAAAATAGGTGAGGTTGCTGCCCAAAATTCTTAATGTCCTTCCCTGGGTTGGGGGTGGGAATAATTGCTACAGGAATTAAAATTTAATTCCTTCCACAAAGTTCAATGTCACTTTTACTTTTTCCCTATAGTTTGCCAAAAATAAGTACAGAGTATTTTGTTTACGTATGTTGTATATATACATTACTGTATATATTTACCTTTATTTTGTATATTGCAAAGAAAATAAGCTTACATTTCATTGAAATATTTTTTCAAAAAAAAAAACTCAAAGAGCTTTGAGGTTTTAAGCTCAACATACAGAATTCAGATTTTCCTTACTTACCCCAGATTCAGATTTTGTTACTTACCCCAGTTTACAGTTGAGTAAATAGTGTCTACAGTAACCCTTGTCTTAGAACTTCCAACACGAACAGCTTCTCAGCAGCAGAGGTCTCTAAGTAGTTGCAAAGAAAGAACAACCTTCAGGGAAAGAAGGACACAATGCATTCGGGAGGGGAGGCTGCAGGGCTACTTTCTGGATTACAGTTTCATTTGAAAATGAAGACCAGAATGGGCTCTATTCATGCGACTAGTTTTTTTTTTTTTTTTTGGTAGTTGAGTGGAGAGTCTGGTTGTATGTAACCTTATGGAGTGCATTTAATTCTTTGGGAGCTTGGTTTCTTCATCTATAATTAGAAAAGTGGAGACTTAGAGATGGAAAATGTACAGCATGTCTTACTACTCCTCCTCAATCTTGTGCCTACATGAACACACCAGTCCTGGCACTGTTTCTTGGTAAGCTCACAATGGGTCCTGGCACATTATTCAACCCACGCTTTAGGTACCACCATCAACAGATAAAACTTAACTATTGAAGTAAAATCTATTTGCCAACCCTGGACTGGAAGAAACAAAGGCACCATCAAAAATCTTAGGATTCTTTTCCTTACTCAGGCTGCCTACATTTAATAACAATGATTTAAAACAACTGAACATTTAGAAATCACTCATAATACCCTTTGTTATATGGGACCCCCAGGGAACATGGCCCCAGACTAATGAAGTACTTAAAATGTCACACATATAGCCCATGGCAGTCAAGTGCTAACTGATGGGCTGTTAGGGTCTGACCTCAGGATATAGAGATATCATCTGGTTTCTTCCAAACATAAGCTGCACTACGTGATTTTAAAACTATGCCGCAAGCAAAGGAGAAAGAGAACATTTAGCAATAAAAAGATCCAGCTATTGGCAGCAATACACTATTGGATCTCTGTGGGATTTTTGGTGGTGCTGTGGTTGAGATGACACTGTGAAGACGTAGAGCTTTAAGCACAGTCTCGTTTGGCCTCCTGAACCTCACTGGGAAAGGACACATTAGCAGTTTGGTAGTAAAGAACTGCATATTTGCATACATTATCCAGTGAGCAGCAGTTAGGGAGAACACAGTGTATAATGATTGCACTGATTAGCTCTCTATGAATAGTCGCTGATACATAATGTCCTGGGTTGTTATGTTTTACTCTGTACTCTAAATTTCTTTTTCCAGAGAAGCCAAGGCATTTGTAAAAGAAAGAAGGCATTTTAAAAACACAATGTTGATTCGTATCTGCAAAAGGACAATAGTTCTGGGGGAGAATAAGGGCTGCTTTTGTTTTGTGTTACTTTGGGGATGATTTGAAGTCTAGGCTCCTTGCAAACTCAATCCATACATTGGTACAGATGAGGAAGGTTTGTTTTCCTCTGCAGGTAGCTACAGTTCTTCCCAGACATCCTTGCTGACTTAAGAGAGTACCACTCACTGCTCTGGTGCTTGAAAGATTTTGCTGCCCATGGGAGTCCAGGGAAGAACAGCCCAAGAGGGAAGTTGTAGCCATGTGCAATTCATCTGTAGTGTCCCTATGCACCCTTTCTTCTGCCCTGCTCTTCTCATCTCTGTAGAGAAAATATAGGCATGCACTTGGATTAGTTTGCTCAGGCTGCCATAGCAAAATACCACAGACTGAGTGACTTAAATGCAAAAGATTTATTTTCTAACGGTTCCAGAAGTCTAAAATTAAGACTGTAGGATTGGTTCCTCTGGGGGCAGAAAGGAAGAATGCATCCCACAGAGCTCTCCTTGGTTTCCAAATGGCCACCTCTGGCTGTCTCTTCTCACAACATCCTGTTTGTGTATCTCTTTCTACCAGGACAACATTCATACTGATTAGAGACCGTACTAATGACCTTATTTTGACTGAATTACCACCCCTTCCTTTTTAAAAGTTCTGTCTCTAAATATAGTCACATATGGAGGAAGGTATTGGGATGTTAAAATATGAATTTGGGAGGAACAGAATACAGTCTATAATAGCATTCATTATGATTTAGGGTTTTTTTCTAAGTTACTAATGTATATCCTTTTGCCTAATACTAAAACGACATTAGTTCACAATGAGCGAGGCAACTCTATTGGTCTATTATACAGGTAAGGAAATCGAGGTCCAGAGAGGGGAAGAATTGGTCCAAGATCCCAAATATACACGTGTGAAATCACTTTATCTGGCAAAAATGTATCTCTTAATTCTTTCAATAAGGGCACAACTAAAACATCATTATATTTATTAATATGAGAGCTATAAATTTTGTATGTGTGTGTTAAATTTCATATTGTATGAAATTATTGACATATATGTGTATATATCAGGATTTTTTTTTTCTTTCCTAGAGTTTGAACTCAGGGCCTCATGTAGGCAATTTACTGTTGAGCTGTGCTCCCAACCTCTTCTGATTTGGTTATTTTTGAGATTGAGTTTCTCATTTATGCATGGAAAGTCTGGGCTGAAATCCTCCTGTTTCTGCTTCCGTCACAGCTGGATGTCAGGTGCACACTGCCACACCCAGCTTCTTTCTATTGGTTGATATGGGATCTCGAGAACTCTCCTGATGTATGCCTCCTAAGAAAATAGGGTTTTAGGCTTGAGCCACCACACCTGGCCCAGGATTCTTTTTATATTTAACGTCCATGTTTAGTAGAAGCTCAATATTTAATAATTTGATTTTAATGTTTTTCAATGTAGAAGTCTTTGAAAGAGGTCAAAGTGCAAGCAATCACTAGACAGTTTAGTTTGTAGTGATAAAAACCCTAAATGAATATCAGAAGGCTGAACTTCTGATCATTATATATTTTTTGAAAATTTGATGAATGTGTGGAGATATTATATCTCCCTTATTATTATTTAAAATGTTGATTGGTATCATCAGTGACAATCAAAGAGCATGAAGAAATAAGCATAATTCTGTTATTCTTTTCTAGGAATTACAATAGACCTTTGTATCCATGGATATATGGTACTAAGAAAAGCACAATTAAGGAAAAGCCACGACTGCTCAGGATGCAGAGTTTAGGATGCTAATAAAATTACTCAAATTTACTTACACCGTATGTATAGTAGGTCTGAGCATCCATAACTTGAAACCACATGGAGTAGACTACATTGCTGTCATAAAATTGCTTTTGTACACATTAATACTGCTCACCAGAAACTAGACCTTATTTCATGTTTTTAATCTCAAATACTGCAGATGCTCAATACATTTCTCCCATAATACTGACCAAGTTCTACTAAACACATGCCACCTTTCACCAAATCTCAAATTTTCACATTAACACTAAAATTAAGCACATTGTGTGACCCTTTGGCTTGGGAGGGTTACCATAACTTTTACTTTGCTTTGGGGGCATACTTTGCTTTTGGAGAGGCCAATTTTCACAAAATTAGGTGTAGGAAAACACTCAGTAGATCACACAATGGTTGAAACACAACTGACTATAACATGGTACTAACTGAGAGCTTCTCCACATACGTTGAACTACCTAATGTATGTGTGGGAATTTAAAGCTTTCTTTTTGTTTATTTAGTTTGACCGTGCATGGTCAAACTACTTATTTCAATAAGACCACAAATAAGGTGGCATTTCTGTATACTTCTATAATTAGTAGAAGCAATGATGTACTGGAGAAAAGTTATTCTTCCCCAAGATCGCAGAGTAGAAATAAGGTGCAGGTAGAACCAACACTTGGTAAAATGTAGATCTATATTAAATTCTTCTGCCCTGTGGAATTTAAGTTCTGGTATCTACATTTCTTACGCAGTCACTTTCTTCCAATCAAAATATCTGTAATGTAGACAATGCTCTTTGTCACTTGTACATACACAATTTATGTTGGAAAGCACATGATAGATCTAGATATGGACTATGTACATAGACAATGTGCATTGTTGTTTTGTCTGTTCAGGTAAAATGTGTCCAGACTTGATGCCTCCACCAGCAGCACCATCTTTGCTCCATACAAGTCACGGCAAAATGTTTTTCTCACTTCCTTAGCATAGTCAGAGGTAAACCCCCAAATCCATTTCCAAGAGTTTGCTTTGATACAACATAAAGGCTTCTCTTTGCTCCAAATCCATAAACCTTAGTTAGGTACCTCATAATGTCTTTCCTTGGGTCAATGAAGACTTGCTATGATCAAGTCTTCTCCCTCTTCATTCCTACCTTGGCTCAATGATTAATACCAATGTTCTTCATTCACATTTTCACCTTCCATGGTTTTTAATCCTTAGAAGTACAAGTCCTCCAAAGACTCAGGCTTTGAGAGTAATGGTGGCCTCTTCGAAACATAGAACTGATAAAAAAGTGAAAAAAGAGAAAGAACTGATTAGAAAACAAAAACAAAGATGAATCCTGAACTCAGACTTCCATTTCCAAACCTGTGCTTCAGCAGGCAAAGTGATCAGTGATCAAATGATCCAACGTCAAGACCAGATGAGCTGTGCAGCCTTGGCTTCAAGTGGGGCTGACAGACTCACCATATATATTATTGAAACTTTGATGGATGTAAGCCAGGCTCTTAACTGTATTTTAACGTGGGTTTTGAGCCTGAGACACATATTTTCATACTGTATACAGCTGTGGCTGCTTATAAAAGCAAGCCTCTGTGATAATGGCTCTTGTTTTGTTTTGAAAATAAATACTGTATTTATAATCCTTTATAAACTCTCTATGATAAAGTCATGAGTTTTATTTGGCCTTTGGTTTCTAACTTGTGTCCCTAATTTGGCTTTTATGTGAGGTAGATGGCTTCAAATGTTATTTCCCTCGAAGTCTTCATTTGATCTGTTGTGAAGACACAGTTCTATCTGTGCTTGCATTATGTCCCCAAATCTCTGTGAGTCAAAAACCCAAATTTATTTGTTTTAAGAACATATAGAATCATGAGGTAACCATCACCAAAGTACCTCTTTATGACTGTATACCCAAAATTAAATATGAGAATATTTTTCAGAGCAGAGGTAGAACATTCTGTTCTGAAAATTATGGCTTGCCTATATGTCTGTGTCACTTGAAGAAATGAAATTATGGCAGGGTTGAATCACAGTCTTCCTTCCAATGTAGAATTTATCAGTCTTGGATTTTAATTGTCTCTCTTGTGTCTCAAATATCCAAGAGAAGCAAAAAAAAAAAAACAAAAAACCCAGAATGATTATATTGAAAACCGTGGTTTAGCAAGATAATACTTTGTAATATCATTGTATTTCCCCTCTGAATAGTGTAACCTCTTCCCTGATCCAAGCCAGAGGCTGAGGCTTATTGCTTAAAGGAATTGGGTGGCTATCACTTAAAATAACAATGATGATAACCATAGCAACTAATGATTATAGAGATGATGTGCCTGGCTGTGGTTTGAACAGTTTGCATATATTAGCTATGTGAATCCAATCTTACCCCTTATATTTATCCTAAGTGGGAAAATGTATAACTCTGGCCAACCCAGAAACTTCTTTAAGCTTCTAAAATAGGAAACAAGGTGGAAACTTGGAGTCAAACTCAAAGCACAGTAAAATATTGCACTGCCTTATATTTTCTCTGTGCAGATTCTCTGGGAATCTAGCTTGAAAATGAGAATCTAATACTATAATTTTTCAATAGACATTTGAACCATTTCATAAGACATGGATGCACAACTGGCCCTTTGCATCTATGGATTCAACCAACCACAAATTGAAAGTGTTTCATAAAAATTACCTGTGTGCTGACCAAACAGAACCTTTATAGTTTGCTTTTGTTCCCTAAGCAATTTAGTATAGAAATTATTCATGTATTATTTGCATTATATTAGGTATTATAAGCAATCTAGAATTGATTTAAATTATACAGGAGGATGTGCATAGGAGGTGTGCAAACAATGTGAATTTTATATAAGAGACTTGAGCATCTGGGGCATTTGGTATCAGAAGATATTTCACTGGTTGATGGGACCAATCCCATGCAAAGGCCAAGGATGACTACTTACACTCACTCAACTGCCTCTTCTTTTGCACTACTTCTGGAGTGATCTCCAGGTATCTGAGTAGGTAGTACAGGCACTGGATTTAGATAAAAAGTTCATATTTTTAAACATTCTCCCTCATGACTAGCTGTGTATTCACATAAAACATAGATTCAGGTCATTCTGGATAACTCCAGCAGTGATAGGAAATTCTGCCATATTTTTCACCTATGAAATGTGTATTTTATTCACATTATGCCTTATATTTTGTTCATCTTGCATTCAGCTTGAGCAATTCTGCTAATATGGAAAAGGTATGTTTGCTAAAACTTGTAAACTCCTTAGACCATCTGATAGGAGGCTGCAACATAAAACAGAGCATATTTATCTGAGAAATGAGCATTATCTCTGAGAATAGATATTGCCGAAATATTGAATTAAGACAATAAAAACTCTCAACCCACCTCCACCTTCTTCCTTGGTAAATTTTCAATTCTCCTATAGATTGCCCTCTGGAAGGAGGAGAACGTGTGGCCCTGTGGGTGGCCCATGTGTCTTGGATGTAGGGATGTGAGCCAAAATGTGTGGTGTAGGATGAATCTTGGGGATGTCCTCAGGGAGCTTCATCTCCTCCTGTCTGTATCTGGGTTAAAAGTGAGCATTTGACCTACTGTACCATTCCCTGACGTGGCTTGGGAAGAGAATGATCATGCAGCCAGTAGACTAGAGCTGGTATCTGGGTCTTCTAAGTATCTCTGCTCTTAGGGCAGAGGTGGGGGTGTCAAGGGATTTGCACTGGCTTCAGTTGCTGCCAAAACATTGGTAATCACATTCCTGGGGGTGTGCTAGAACATCTCAGCTGGACATGGTGACAGGACTCCCTTTCATTTTGTGGGCCTGGCACAACCTACCAACTGCTCCATTTAGCTTAACCACAGTTTGTCCTGTATTGCCAAAGAATGAATGGTGTTACTCAAGAGACCTTTCCTCAAAACCTACTTGTCACTTCCTTAAGAATAAAAATTTGTCTTATTCCTTCCTTATTTGAATCCTTTGTTTTTCTCTCTCATGTCTTATTGCTCTGGCTAAGAACTCCAGCACTATGTTGAGTAAGAGTAGAGAGAGTGAACACCCTTGCCTTGTTCCTGATTTTAGAGGAAATGGTTTCAGTTTTTTCAAATTTGGTATGATGTTGCCTATAGGTTTGTCATATATAGATTGTTAAATGTTGAGGAATGTGTCTTCTATTCCTAATTTCTTCAGAGCTTTTATTATGAAAGGATGGTGAATTTTGTCAAAGGTTTTTCCTGCATCTATTGAGATGATGATATAGTTTGTGTCCTTACTTACAGATGAAATGATCCTATACCTGAAAGACCCTAAAAACTCACCAAAAAACTCTTAGATCTCATAAACACCTTCAGCAAAGTAGCAGGATACAAAATCAATATACAAAAATCAGTAGCATTTCTATATACAACGAACAGTCTGAAAAAGAAATCAGGAAAACAATACCACTCATAACAGCTTCAAAAAATAAAAACACCTAGAAATAAATTTAATGAAAGAGGTGACTGACATATACAATGAAAATTATAAGTCACTGAAGAAAGAAATCAATGAAGACATCAGAAGATGGAAGGCCATCCCAGACTCATGGATTGACAGAATCAATATTTTTTGAAATGACTGTAATACTGAAAGCAATCTATATGTTCAATGCAATCCCTATCAAAATTCCAAGGACATTCTTCACCAACATAGAATAGTCAATACTAAAGTTCAGATGGAAGCACAAAAGATCTTGGATAGTCAAAGCAATCCTGAGCCAAAAGAGCTATGCTGGAGGTACAACAATACCTGACTTCAAACTATATTAGAGACTTAGTAATAAAAACAACATGGTGCTTACACAAAAACAGACATGAAAACCAATTGGACAGACTAGAAAACCCTGACACAAACCCATGTAACTACAGCCATCTGAGTTTTGACAAAGGAGCCCAAAATATGCATTGGAGAAAAGACAGCCACTTCAAAAATGGTGCTGGAGAAACTGATTTCCACCTATAGGAGACTAAAACTAGATCCCAGTCTCTCACCTTGTACTAGCATCAATTCAAAGTGATTAAAGATCTTAATGCAAGATCTGAAACCATGAAGTTAATCCAGAGAAAAATAGGGAACACTCTGGGCCACACAGACATAGATAATAACTTTATGAATAAAATTGCAATATCTCAGCAATTAAAAGAAAGTATTTACAAATGGGACTGCATGAAACTAAAAAGCTTCTGCACAGCAGAAGAAATAGTCACAAGACTGAAGAGATAGCCTACAGAATGGGAGAAAATCTTTGCTAGTCTTACATCTGACAAGGGATGAATAGCCAGAATATACAGGGAGCTCAAAACACTAACCTCTCAAAGAATCAACAACCCATGGAATAAATGGGTAAGTGAACTGAACAGACAATTCTCAAAAAAAGAAGTACAAATGCCCAGTAAACATATGAAGAAATACTCAACATCTTTGGCTGTAAAGGAAATGCAAATCAAAAGGATATTAGGATTCCACCTCACCCAGTCAAAAGGCTATCATCCATAACACAAACACCAACAAGTTCTGGTGAGGATGTGGGAAAAAACACTTCTACACTGTTGGTAGGAGTGCAAATTAGTGCAACCACTATGAAAAGCAATATGAAGGTTCCTCAAAAACTAAAAATAGAACTACCATACAATCAAGCGATACCACTGCTGGACATATAGCCAAAGGATTATGGGATTATGTTCTAGAATACAACAGAGCCATTTGCACATCCATGTTTATTGCAGCACTATTTACAAGAGCCAAGGTTTGGAAGCAGCCCAGTTGCCCCGTGATTGATAGATGCATTAAGAAAATATGGTATAGATACAAAATGGAGTTTTATTTGCCATCACCTGAAGAATGGGTAAAGAAAACGTGTGTTATATGTGTGTGTACATATATACATTTATTATTCAACCATAACTAAGGATGAAATTTTATCATCTGCAGGAAAAGGGATGGAGCTGGAAATCATCATCTTAAGTGAAGCGATAACTTTTTTGAGATAGGGTCTCATTATACAGCCCATGCTATCCTCAAACTTACTTGTAGTCCATGCTGGTTTTGAGCTCATGGTCCTCTTGTCTCAGCCTCCTGAGTGCTGGGATTACAGGTGTATGCCACCATATCCAACTCTAGTAATGACTTCTCTGATGCTCAAAATCCACGTTTTGATGTAGGGGTGGTTGCAGAAAACAGTGTTAGGGATAGTAGAGTAAATTCTGGCCTTACAACTAAGCAAATTCAATTCTGAAGGGAGAAAAACATTATTCCAAATTAAAAAGCTGTACTTTGGGGGATTTTACAGGAAACGTTTAGCACTGTTATTAATTCTCCTTCAGAGGCACCACCCATCTTGGAACAGCTCTTCCTTACAGAGAAGGAACTTTCACCTCTTCTACTCACTGGACAGACAGACGAAACAAATCAACTCAAGAGACCAATGGACCACCTGTGCCATGTAAATTATGACTCTTTCCATTCTTGTCCTCTGTAAAAAGATTTCCTGGAAAGAGGAGAAAGAAGAGTAACTACATTGCTAGAGGCATGATAGTTAGCTAAGAATTTTGCTTCAGCTGTAGGAAAACTTTATTTGACTGAAGTTTTCTGTTTGTTTGTTGTTTGTTGGGTCTGTGCATGCTAGGCAGGTGCTTTTCCCCTAACCTCATCCCTAGCTTTCAACTGCATAGAAACTGTAAAGCTAAAGTCAGGTGAGTAAGCTGGCCGGTCCTGGCATGTGGATAGGTGCCAGGGAGCTTGGAAGTTCTGCTTCAGAGTTTCTGGATCAGGACCTGATAGTGTATGTTAAGAATGGTTCTTCATTGATTTTTATACCAAAGATGTTTAGACCCAGCCAACAACCTTGAGTTTCCCATTTCCTTTCCACATTCAGGCTCAAACTCTCACACAGAACTCTAGGCGGGTCCACATGTGTATTCAGTACATTAAATCTTAATACATTTAGTGAGGGCGTTGTGGCTAATTTTACATATCAACTTGATTGAACCACAGAATGGCCAGATAGCCAGTTAGCATTCATTTCTGGGTGTGTCTGTGAGGGTCTTTGGAAGAGATTAAAATTTTAACGGGTGGACTGAAAAAAAGATGGTCCTCTCCCTTGTGGGTGGGCATTACCCAGGGAATTGAGTATCTGAGTCAAACAAACAGGTGGAGAAATATTAAATTTGTTCTTTGGTGACAACTGGAGCTGGGGAAATCTTTCGCCCTTAGCACTGCTCGTTCTCAGACCTTCAGCTTATGGCTGGAGTAGACACCATCAACCCCCTGCTTCTTGGGTCTGCAGACTTTACCACCATATTCCTGAATCTCAAGTCTGCAGATGGAAGATGATGGACAGCCTGTAGACAGAAGATGATTTCTCAGCTCCAATAATTCTGTGAGCCAATTCTTGACCATAATTCTCATTTGTGTATGCTTCCTATTGGTTCTGGAAAATCCTGGTGGGTACAGAGAGCAATGCTTCTATTTCGTGAGAATTTGCCTAACCTGTCCTTATTAAAAAAGAGATACAGGATGTACTAACCAGTTCCATAAACACATTTGAAAACCAACGCAATTTCTCCTCTTTCCACATCCAGCCTTGAGCTTTGTCTGCTTCTCCTCTTCTGCTTCTTCTTGTTGAATAAAGAGCCTGTCAGGTTCCTGCTCTAGGGAAAGAGTCTGCCCAGATAAGAGCCAGAGTAGCAGAGCATTGGTCAACAGTGACATCATGTTCTAAATATTTGACTCTGGGAATAAGACTAATTGAAAACATGCTTGCATTCTCCAAACACCTTGTATAACACTTGTTAGCTTTTCTGTAAAGTTATCCTCTAAGCACAACCATCAGTGTAGCAATGTTTATTTTTTTTAATGTAACGTCTTATTTTATCTTCTTCATAGGCAAGGGAAGCATTTAGTAACTGACTGATCAACTAATTTATGTTCTCTAAATGTCCTTAATTTCTGTTTGGATATTTCAGGAAAACACAAGAGTAAGTATAGTTGTGAACCTGTGTGTTTGTGAGTACAGATATGAATGTATTGATCATGGTTTTATTAGCTCAAATGTTTCCTCTTTGTCATAGAATGAAGTCTGGAAAGTTGGTGAAAATCTTTGTTACTGTTCAAAATAATATATCCTGTCACCACATAGCCAGTTTAGATTTCACAGAGAATCTCGGGCTTGGAAGAAATATAAAAGATTATATGGTGCAAATAATGTATACACCTGTATGTAAATGCAAAAATGATACCTGTTGAGACTGTTCCAGGAATGGAGGAAGAGAGGATAAAGGAAGGGGGTGGAGGGGGTGAATTGAAGTATGATATAGTTGATACACTGTAAGAACCTTTGTGAATCTACAATGTACCCCCACACAGCACATAAAAAAATTCTAAAATAAAGAATTTTACATTGTAAGAAGAAGAGATAACTTAGTTCAAAATTTTATACTGTATTTCATGTTACAAAATGAAAAGCAAAATTTAAAACCTCCAAACCTTAAGCTTACAATATCTTCTTTTGAAAAGAACCTGTACTTTTTGTGAGTGCTATCTTTAGCTCTGTCTCCATTTTAATAAGCTTTTAAATTTCACCTGCATATATTATTATACTTTGCATGTCCTTTGGTTTTTGCTATATCTGACTGCTGATCCTATTTTAAAGGCACTGTTTTTCTTGTAGATTTGTGTTTTATTCTACATTGTCTATGTTTTCTTTCCCTTTTTACACTATTCATTCTGATGGATCTAAACTGGGAGGAAAAGAGATCCATGGATTCTGGCCACCCTGGCTCCCTGGAATGATGCTGAATATTTTCAGGACCACTAGAAGCTCATGAAATAATTAAGCTATCATTTCACCAGGGATCCAATAATGACCACTTTTGGCTTCAGACTCCTCACTTCTCAAGTGGTTTCAAGGAAGAAAATACAAAGGACTGTGATTTATAAGTAGAAGATAAAATAGTAACTTGACTGGCCATGCTTTTGTTCAAAACCCCCATGAGAAATTCTTATAATTCAGTTGAATCTAACAGGCTTCTTTAACTTCAAAGCCCAAGTCTGTGATCTCCTTGGTTTATAAGGAAAGGATGATCCAATGTGCCTGATCCTGCCAACTCCTGGCAGATGCTGAGGTCTGGACCCTTCCTAGGTGGGTGGGACAGTAGATACCCACACATTTGAATTAGCTTCTTAAAGTCCACTTCTAGAAACAAAGATCATGAATGCCCTAAAACCTGATCATCCTTGCATTCTTGTTTATATTCTCTTCTGATTGAGGTAGGTACTAAGATTTTTTTTTTTTGGCAGCATTGGGTTTGAACTCAGGGCCTCACATTTGCTGGGAAGGCACTCTACCACTTAAGCCACTCCACCAACCCCCTTTTTGGATTTAGAAAAGAAAGAACAGCCTGATCACTGTGGCAAGAATAATTAGTATGTAGATGGTGAGTCTGAGGAAGCACAGGAGAAAGGAAGGCCTGTATCAATATTCTCAGAGACTTTTTGGTCCTTTAAGTCACCAAATGACAAGTTTGCACTGTTTTAACAGTAGTGAGCCTTAGACAGTGTCCAAACAGATCCTGCTTCAAGAGTATCAGTTCTAAATTTAAAGAATATACTCTTTTTGAACTTTACTTCTTTCTTAATTTTTTTAAAAAAGGGTTTTTTTCCAAATCACAAAACTAATACAAGGTTCTGTAATGAAATAAAAAGATAATTCCTATAAAAGAAAGGAAAGTCACTCCCTGCTTGTCCTCCTTCACAATGTCAATTCTTCTTATGACATGTTAAATATACATATATATATAATTGATTTGTTTCTTTTATATTAACATAGAGTCAAGCTTACACAAATTCTTTAATTTGTCTCTTAGCAATATTTTGTTATTTTATGATATTAAATATTATTTTGTAATATTTTACATGGCTATTTCAACAAGTGAATAGTTTTAGTTCTTAGCTTATCTTTGTTTTGTTCTAATCTCTTTCTGTATATACACATAAATAATCAAAATGAAATTGCATTATATATCTTGTTTTTTTGTTTTTTGCTTATTACCCATTTATCTTATCTTCCTTCTTGCAGCATTCCCACTGGATATCAACCTGGTGTGTATATTTCTGTATGTTTTCTATATTTGTTAAATAATGTAATAAGATGTGACCTTAAAATACATATATATATATACATGCTGTCATGTAAACTTTTTTGGTGTCTTTAAAGAACAAGTTCATTTTAAAAGCAACTTTACACTGGTGGAATAACAAGCATGCAAAGGATGAGGAGGAATTCTATGTGTTTGTGAAGTCCATGTTTCTCCGGGATTACAATTTTTAATACACAATTGTTAAGGATGCTATATATTTAAGATGAAACAAGGAGAACTCTATGCTGACCTAGGAAGACATAATATGTTTCATGAGTTTCCAGAATAAAAGCCACTGTGACATTATCAACACAGCAGGTCATTTGCAAATCTCTGAGATGTGGGAGAGGGGCTTTCCTTCCCCACAGACAACTGGATCCAATTAGAAACTATTGTGGGTGATAGTGAAGGGAACACAAAGATAAATTAATGTATGTTGAATGTCAATTCTGTACCAGACATTTTGACAAACTTTATTTCATTTAAATCTTCTGTCAAAAACTCTGTGATATAGACATTTACATCCTCATTTTATAGTCAAGGACACCAAGGATAAGAATGTTTATACCATCTTGTCTAAGCTAACATAGCTAATAAGTGATGGGAATGACATTTCAATTGGGTCTGTCTGGCTCCAAATACCGTGTTATGTCTGGTATGCCATGAATGTTATCTCTGATGACTAAAAAGTTGCCTCTTCTGGTAATATGCTCATCAATATCTGAACAGAGATGAGCCAGGCTTGGCACAAATGCCAATGCATGTCATCTGAGGTCATTGTCTTTCTGCAAAAGCTCTGTTTCCTTCATCTCTCTTCCTTTTTTCTTTCTGTTTGAAGACTGACAGTGACATCCATAGGAGATGTCAAGGGCAATGCATATGGTAAAACAAAACACAGGAAAAAAAAAAAACTTGTCTTCCTTCAGCAATCTTCTCCGTACCTTTCCTCATTGCTATTTGCCATGTCATGTCCACTGGTGACTAGAAGTATGAATAATCTATATTATGCTAAGTAAAAGGACCAAAGGAGTGACTTTTCTACTCTGGGACTCATTTTATGATTTATTTTTTGTAGAATTTAAAAGAATACTGCTGCTGGTTGTCATGTCTATCTAGGAGGAAAGAAAGGACTATGGAGTGGGGAAATACTTACTCCTGGGTACCACCATGCTGCTAACTATAATTGTTAGTAGGACCATTTTAGGCATAGCTTAGCCTCAATGCTGATGCTAGATCCAAACTAATATCTGCAGAGTTACTCTTCAGACAATGCTACTGGGACTGAGACTGCCAGCTGGTCACCAAACCATACAACACATTCCCCAATCTCCTTGCAATTGGCTATGTTTATGTGTGGGATTTTTTGCTGGTAGTATTTAGATGAAATCTGAGATTTTAACTTGATGCAGTACTGGGTTGAAACTTTGGGGGGTGTTTATGAGATGTATGCATTAGTGGTCTGGGGGCAGACTGTGATAGGTGGAGTAATGGCCTCCAAAGATATTTGAGTTCTAATCTATAGAATCTATGCTTATTAGCTTATATGGCAAAAGAGACTTTATAGATACGGGTAACAAACATCTTTAAATGGGACCTGTGAGGTAGATTCTAAGTACAATTCATGTCCTTATAAGAGGGAGATTTGCTGTAGAGGTAAATCTATGACCCCTGAGGCAAGATTTATTATTTTTAATTTTTTACATTTACTTACATGTGTATACATTGTTTGTGCCACCTTCTCCCTTTTCCCTCCCCTTGGATTTAAAGGTAGAGGAAGGATCTGGGAGCAAAAGTATATAAGGAATGCAGCTCTAGAAGCTGAGGGCAAAGGCAGGTATTTTCCCTCCAATCCTCTAGAGAGAGTGTTGCCCTGCTAACCCCTTGGTTTGGGTCCAGTGGACAACTGTAAGTGAATATGTGTTGTTTTAACCCATCATATGTGCAGTCACTTGATACAGCAACAGTAGGAAACTTATATGCCATGTGAGTAAGTAAATGGAATGTGAGTAGATTGGGCATAGTTTCAGACTTGATCTGTAAAAGCTGCTTACATATCTCCTCAAGGGTTCTTATGACTGGATCGAGGAAACCTCAGTCACCACAGATGTTGAGGGTGTTTGAGCTTCCTGACCACTGAGATCGTCATGTAGAGTACAGGCTCTATTGACCTTGAACTGCTCAGCAAGAAGCACACTTCTGTTGCACATAAGCGGTTACTCCTTTTTGGTTGATTTGTTGCTGTATTGTTGTTGCCTCAGCTACTGCAGCTGAGCATACTTTCTTCCACCTCAGCATCACTCTTTTACTGATGGAGTTATTCTCATACATTCCATATTTATTCTTATACTTTCCCAAGTATCCTCATACTTGGGAAAAGACAAGTGTGGCTTTCGCTGGACAAAACTCTTGCAATGGTACATAACACCTTTGTTGGTTCTGCTCCTGAGAAGATACACACAGGAGAGGATGATGGTCTGGAGATGCAGTGTGGCATCTTGTAATTTCCAGTTGGGTGTTACCATTTGGCATTTCATATGCCTTTTAGAAAAAAATGGGAAAAAGCAAGACCATCTGTCTAGTTTCATTTATTTGTCTAACTACCTACCTATCTACTTAAGACTACTATATAAATACTCAATACTCAATCAGACATAGGTAGATGGATGGGTGGATGGATAGGTAGATAGATAGATAAACCCTGGGGATTGGTTCTCAGATCCCCTGTGGATACCAAAATCCATAGATGCTAAAGACTCTTATAGAAAAAATTGTAATATTGCATATAATCTATGCACTTCATCCCATATAATTTAGTTTTTGATTTTCATCATGTTTAATGACATTTTAAAATCATTTGAATTAACATACATTAATAGGGATTTCATTGTAATATTTTCATATATGTGTACAGTGTGTCTTGTACAAATTCACTCCTTCCATTATATTTCTATCCCCTTTTCCTTCCTCCCATCGTTTTCAGTGTTTGGTGGTTCTATTATGTTGTGTTCATATATATCTCCCATATTCTTTAAATCAGCTCTAGATTATTTATAAAGTCTAAAACAGTATAAATGTTAATGTAAATAGTTGTATACTATACTATCTAAGAATAATGACAAGAAAAGTCTCCACACATTCAATAATAAACAATTTTTTCCTTTTCTTGCAGTGCTTGGTCTCAAACCCAGGGCCTCATCACTCTACTACTGAGCTATTCTCCCAGCTCTGAATACTCTTTTTTTTATTGTGCTGGATGGGGGTACATTGTGGCATTTCCAACATTTCTTGCAATATATCAAATACATAATACTTGAATTCACCCCCCTTTACCATTCTTCTTTGCCCCCTCCCCCCCCAACCATTTGGTTCTTGATATACAGTTGTTTGGATCAGCAGATGAGAAACCTGTGGTTGCAGAGTGCTGACTGCATTACTTGCATGCGCATGTACATATACACAAACACCATAGACATATAGATATATCTGTGTATGTGAATATTTTTTGAACAGTGCCTGGTTGTGTGTATAAATATTTCCATTACTATGATGAAGACAGAGGACATACAAGATGCTATGAGATTGCACAACAGGAGAATATAATTCTATTTATGGTAAGAGAGATGCATCACATAGGAAATTGTTTTTAAGCCAAGACCTGAATATTGGATCAACCAAAAGTGAGGGGAAGCTTATGGACAAGTGAAATGGAGCATTTCAGAATCTCTGAGACAGGAAGACACACAGTGCTTTAGAGGAAGAAATAGAAGTTGATTGTGGCTGTGATAATGTATAAAGGGAAGGAGAAGAAAGTCCTGAAGCTGGAGAGATAGACAGAAGCCAAGTGTGGATCAAAAACTACATAGTGTTTATATATGCCATTTGCAAGCTCTATGGTTGATATGTTGTAAAGACTTTTTACAACAATTGCTGTAAAGCAGCAATTGACAAACCAGTACTTTTAGAATTGTTATGTAGAATGACAGCATATTATTTTATAGACTTGGATGGGCTCAAATTAGCTCAATTTGTTTCCTGGTTTGTTTCTGGCATTAAAAATCAAGCACAATAAATTATAAATTAAAGAATGAGACAAAGAGTAGAAGAGAGGAGAGGAGGAAGAAAGGAAGGAAGGGAAGGAGGAAGAAATGGAAGGAGGGAGGGAGGTCCCTTCCCCACCACACTTGAGATGAGTGTGAAGAATCAGCCTTCCTCATCCTGCTTATTAGCCCAGTTGCTCAGGGACTGTTCTGTGTAGGAGACAACTGCTCATGATGTCACCAAAGGGAAGCTGTAGTTCATACCAATTTTCTTGTCCCTTGACCTCCTCTCACTTCAGGAAGTTACAGAGACATCAGTGTCATGGGACACACCTCTCATGGACATGAGCTAACTCAAGCTGAGAACTCCCATGCTGTAAACTGTGGTAGTAATTTTGTGGTGCTTCCCTGGTTCTAATACCCAGTTGAGATGCTCTGTCATGTCACTCAGAGCAACATGTGAAAGGAGCTGGACTCCTTTTGCCTAAGGTTGCTGAATCACCTCCCACAGTCTTTTTACAAGTAACTGCTTAGACACAGTGGTAGCAACCTACATGGATTCTTAGTCATTACCAAGCTTGCTTTATGTGTCCCAGCAAGAAACAAGAAGCAGCCCCAGCATCAGCTGTTCTCTCTGTATTGGGAGCCCATGCTCTGCCTTAAAAAAAAAATCAATGTTTTCGATTTTCATAGCATCCCCATTGTGTAATTTTGCCTGTTCGGTCCATCATTGGGAGATGTTTGATTTCTTTCAAACAGGCCTAGAGCTATTTTCCCTTTTTTCTTTGAGAACACGTGCTCAACTTTTAGTGAGACCACTGCAGGGCTTTTTTTCTGTGAAAGAAAAATAATGTAATAATCAGTATTTGCTCAGGGTTGGAATTTTGATTTGATGAAGCAACACAATACGGCTGGAAGATTTAAGTGTTTTTTTTTTTAATAGTTGCTGTAAGAACATTTTGTAATTGTCAGTGTTTTGCAAATAGCTATTGTTATTTCCTGTTGCTCTCATTATGGTTTTCCTCACTCCTTCCACAGATGGAGGAAGCTGCAGTTACTAAAATGTGAAATGATTTTAACTCTTACAAGGTCAACCTTGATGGACCAATGATGAAGGAAAAGAAATACTCTTTCTGGGTTCAAAGAGCTGGGAGGTCTACCATTTAAAATGACTAATGTCAGTGTAGACTCCATAGCTTGAAAGAGTTATTTCCAGAATCTGAAGGAGAAGAAGATAATTGAAAGTTAGAACACCTGTTTTGGGTACAGTATAGCATTGGTAACAAGCCCATTTGAAGAAAGCATCTTTATAATTATCATATATATTCATGGGAGTGAGATGGAAAGAACATATCTCATTATAACACCCTAGTTGTTACAGCCATGGACACCTCTGCTTGTCTGAATTGCCAGTAACAAGCAAATGAAGAAAGAGTTGAGATCATCAATAAAGCTACTAGTAGATGAAATATTAGCATTGGGAGATGTTAATTAACTTCCTTTTCAGTAGATGACATCCTTTATTTCTCTGGGAAGTTTTTGTGATATTCTTATGGAATGATTTCTGATGATTTTAAGAGTAGCAAAGACCAAGCCAGTCAGAATTCACCATGCCCTTAAGAATTATGACACAATTATTTCATATAATGAGAAATTAAATTCAATTAGAAAACTTCAAGCTAAGCACTTCCATCCTGTGGCACTGTGGCATCCATACCCAATGTTTGTCTCAGAAGAGGCACATACATGTGTTGTTTTTGCCTTTGCTTAATAACTTGACCTGAGAACAGACCTTTGTGACTTAGTCCATTTTTGTTGTTATAAAATACAACAGACTGGTAATTTATAAAGAAAATAGATCAATTTCACATTTTGGAAGCTATGGAGTCGAAAGCATTGTGCCAACATCTGGCAAAAGCTGGTGTGCTGTCATAACACTGGCTTTTTGTCATCAAAGGGCAAATAAGCACACATATCAGAGAAAGTATCAAGGGTCGCTTTTATAACAATCCACTTTCAAGATAATGGACCCATACCTGTGATAACTACATTATTCCATTGATCAATCAGCTATTATTAAGTCCCCTCCCAACTCTGACCTTGGGGATTAAGCTTCTAATACATGAATTTTGGAAGACATACTCAAAACACAACACCTTACCACCATTGGTTCACAGTAGGCGCTGCTGAAGCTCAATGAGATCCCTGCTCTATTCTACTGATCCCACCTCCATAAGACCCTGTTCTGAGACTATAAAAGCCTAGGATGATATCCAATCAAACATTTTGGCATTAGAATAAGGAAGAATTTTTAGCAAGTGTTTGTATACTTCTTAAGAAAAAAAGACTGAGTAGTAAACATTTTAGACTCTGTGAGTCATCTGTCTACAATATCTTGGCTACAGCACACCATAAGGTGAATACCTAGTGCTGATTGTGTGCAGGGGTTGGGGAATGAGGAGGGGTGACTTTGTACCTTCACATTTATTACTAAAGGAAATACACTCCTAGCTTTTATAAGCCATTCTATTTTGAGTTTTAGGTTGTTCCCTGTATAACTTTTTTTTAAAAAATCACTGATAGGGAAATGTAAACTGTTACACACTATACTTTGAATAAAGCTGATCCTATTTCTTAGTTTGTTTACTCCTTGCAGAGAAAGCAGAGATAGTATAGCAATTCCCAGCAGACAGTAGAGAATAGGACTACATTCAGTCTTTTACATGTGAATATTCAGTTTTCCCAACACCCATTTGTAGAAGAAACAGTCTTCTGTTTCTTTTTTGACACTTTTGTGAACTATCAGATGGCTGTAGCTGTAGGGCTTATTTATGAATCTTCTATTACATTCCATTGAACCACCTGTCTGTTTTTGTGCCAACACCATGCTGTCTTTGTTATTATGGCTTTGTAAGATAATTTGAAGTCTGGTATTATGATACCTCAAGCATTTTTCTTTTTGCTCAGGACTGCTTTGGCTTTTGAGGGTCTTTTGTGTTTCCCAGTTAATTTTATGATTGATTTTTCTATCTCTGTGAAGAATTTCATTGGAATTTTGATGGGGATTGCATTGAATCTGTATATTGCTTAGAACAGTACTAGAAATGACATCAGGAAGGTAAGGGTAAAATAGGTGCTCCATGTAAATTGTGTAGAGATGAATTCACATGGTCCAACACCAGCTCACAGTTGAGCTCACCAGACTCCAGTTGGCCAGATATAAGTCAGGATTCTTGGCTGCAAGAATCTAAAGTACAAAACTGAAAACACAACAGATAAAACTGGATTAATTAAACAGATGAGTAATTTATTGAGAAGACATAGAGTAGCTCTAAAATCAATAGTGAAAATCATAGGACAAAGCTTGGGAAGTTCTCAGGAACATAAGATGCTGGCAGCAACTAGGACCAGAGCCTAGTCCTGTGACAGCCAATAGGGGGTGCACATCATTGCTGCCACCAGAACTGAATGGGAATGGTATCACTGTAGCATGGAGACTGGAGTTCCTGAAAACATTGCTGCTGTTACCCAGCATCAGAATGGAATCTCCTTGCTTCTTTACACCACAAACTCCCAATTCAGAATTGGGGACAAATACATTGGAGTGGTCTATCTTTGCTCACTTATCCATGCCTTTGCTGCAAAAGGGGCTGGAAATGTGAAAATTTGCATTTTGTATAGTGAGAATTAAGCTTTGCCTCCCACTCAGAGTCATACTCTGAGAAATACCCATTTGTAACACTTGTAAGAGAGCTTCAGATGTCCAGTAGTTTTTGAGAGACAGGGAGAGAAAGACAGAGATGGGAGGAGAGGGAGAGTCTACAACAGGACTCCATTTTCTCTTCTGCAAAATGAGCAGGCTGGATTAAATGATTCTAAAGCAATAAAATCTAAATGCCAATGCATATTATGAATATTTTTCTTGTCATTTAAAAAGATGGAAGGAAGCAGCACATAGACCATCTGCTTTCTGAGCTCCATAGACCTTGTATGTTGTTTGCTATTGCCTTCTTGATGGCAAATAGATTGCATCATGCATGCTAACTCTATTGATTAGTTGCAGTTTCCAAAATGGTTATACAAATATATAATTCAGAGAATGACCCTGTATTTATCAGGAAGGGGAATTGGGAATTCCTCTTGCAAGCCTGATAAAAGTGAGGGGCCAGCTTAGGGTTGAGCTGTGTATACCACATATGTCATATACCCACAGTGAGCTATCTATTAGCAAGGATTTTCACAGGGATAGGACTGGGGAGAGCAGCACTGTGTGACATATTGCTATGATTTGTATAAACATCTCCCAATAGCCCGTGTATTGAAGACTTGGTCCCTATCTTGTAGCACTATTGGGATGTGGGAGAACCTTTAAGAGATTGGGTTAGTGGAAGGAAGTTTGGCCACTGGGGTATGCCCTGGAAGGGCATACTGCGACCTTGTTTATTTCTTCTCTTTTTGCTTCCTTGTCACCATGAGTTAAGCAGGTTAGCTTAGCAACTCACCCCTTGCCAGGATCTATTGCTTCACTACCAGTCCAAAAACAATAAAGTGAGTTGACCATGGACTGAAACCCTAAAAACTGAGAGTGAAACTAAATCCCTCTTTCTTTTAAGTTTCTTATTTCAAGTATTTTGTTACAGTAAAAAGAGCCTGACTAATATACCAGCTACTAATTTCCAGACACAGTATATACCAGAGCCTGTCACGATGGTGCCTCATCAAAGAGAGCTACAGGTTTGGATTGAAGTAGCCAGGAACTATGCCCAGCTCCGATACAGGGCCAGTGCTGAGTTCCATAATTTATTCTGCAGTTCTTCAGTCATCATGTACACCAAGGGACTCTAAGTCATGATTTACAGTTGTAGGCACTTGCCCAGAAACCTTTCCAGTAGCCTAAAGTGATCACTGGAGAAGTTTTAGAAGACTGTGGTATAATGATCACAGCCAGCTAACCGGAATCAGGGGGTTTCCTTCCCTGGAGCACAGGCTCTGAGGTGATGGCTCTCCAATGTGAATTTCAGAACAGGTATGATGGTGCTAAGATGGAGGGATGCTGGAGAAGCAGAGCCAAGGAAAGGGATGAAAGTTTAGGCCCATAAAAATCTGAGGAACAACCACACAAATCCTTCATTCTCTTTCAACCCATCTTCTTTGCTCACAAATGTGTTTGGTCCTTCTGGACTATAATAACTTGGCTTACCAGAGTGGTAGGCACATCAACATTAAATAGAGTTGTTGTTTTCCTACACGTGATTCTTTGAGTTTTCATTGATACTTATCAATACCTACTGGAAATGTAAGTGTAGCCTGTGGCATTTGCTTGGAAGTGTGAGACTGTGGTGATACAGAAAGTAGATTCCTTAACCATTTGCAAGACTCATTTTGATATGGCTCCCTGTTAACCAAGGGTGAGTCTTAAATAGCTAGAATCCACCTATTAAGGTAGATTTTAAAAACATTTACCATTAAATAGACTGGCTATGACCAAATTATGAGGAAGTTAGGGAAATGAATTGCAAGGGCCTGAGAACAGTTGAGAGAGGCTTTGGGGGGGAGATAGATTCCCAATATTTCTTTGAATAAAAATTCTTTTATTCTGAAATATTTTGAACTCATGATAAAGGATAGAGAACATGGCAAGACATTGTATATTAACTATCCAAGAAATAAAAGACAATTTCCCATACATTCACAGCTAGAATATATGTTAGGCTTGAAGAAATCACTTTAATTTTCAATCTGCTCAATATAATCTAGAAACCACCAGTGCAAATATCAGTGCCAGTGTTTGTGCCAAATAAATTCCTCTCTCACTGTGTGGTCACCACTCTGTACTGGCTCTGAATGACTTGGCTGTTTCTGAAAGTCACACTGGCCTTGAGAAGATGATGGTTATCCTTAGTAATGGGATGCTGAAGGGGGTGCATTCCATTTAGTGAAGGCCGGATTAGTAATATAGTACCAAAGAGAATTTGCTCAAAAGCTGATTCATTGGAATAAGTGTATAAATTCCCAAGATGAAACCTTTGAGTTGATGACTGACAGTCATTTGATTGTGTAAATTTTTCAATGGCCAGAAACATCCATTATGCAGTTTTATAGTCAAGATTTTCTTCAAAGTCTTCATGGAAGGAGTTTCCATAAATTTCCAGAATAAGATTTGTAACTCTTATTGTAGGAACACTCTTTTTTATTATGCCAACCTTTTGTAATTCAGATGATTACATTCTGATTGTCCCCTAATCACAATACTAGTACTATCGGAACTTCAAATATGAGGTGCCTATGAGCTGGACACCTTGCCTTATGAAGTGGGCTGGATTGTAGACTTTGTTTACAGATTATTAACATCAGATTTGGTGACATTAGGTATTCTTTCCCAAAGGCATACAGTTGGGAGCAAGGAGAACTGAGGGTTCAACACTCAGATTCTGGGATGTTTAACTGCTGTCTTCAGATCCTTACTAGAAAAATGAGCTTCTCAGAAACAAGTGCTTATTTCCTTGGAGGGAGAAATGGATACAGATTCCTCCAAACACACAGAAGAATGCAATTTGAGTGAAATACTATACCTTGAATTTCTCCCTGGTCTTACAAACCTAGTAGAAGTGAAGAGTTGTGCATAGAATACCTACAGTGAGCTGCCACATGCCCACAGTGAGCTGCCACCTCCACAGGAAGCTTCTCTAGAGAAGCTTATCTCCATTTCCTTGGAAGTAGAACGTTTGGTTCCGTTGTATTAGTTGCTAGGTGACTTACTGCATCAGCCAACTTGGATTACAGACGCAAGGCAGAATGAAGTTAGCCAGGTTCAGAAGGCCAAAAGCCACATGTTTTCTTTCATATGTGGAATGCAGACCTAATACAAATACAGCAATATTGTGAAAAACAGGTCATGCTAAAGGGAGGTCACATATGCTAGGGGCAGAGTAAAAGAAGGAAGTCAAGAAGGTGAATATGGTTGATATTCAAGAATTTATATAGAATTTTTAAACCTGTTGAAATCACCATAAAAAGGGGGCTAAGGTAGAAAGAAGAAAAATAGAGGAGATGAACCAATTCAAGTTATAATACATACGTACATAGAAATGTCATAAGGAAACTCCCTGAACAGATATCTTAGACAAACAAAAATGTCATTTTTTTTTTCTTTTACAAAATCGGAGAACAGGAAGGCAGAACAGGTCCTGTCTGGGTGGGTAGGTACTAGTGAGAGTAGGGAGGATGTGGGGAGATGGTGTAGGAGGGTGAATATAGTGCTGATACTGTGTGCACATATATGTACATGTAAAAATGACATTTACTGAAACTATTCCAGGAATGGGGGCAGGGTGGAATAAAGGAGAACAATGGATTGGGTGACTTCAAGAATGATATATTTGATATATTGTAAGAAGTTTTGTAAATGCCACAATGTACCCCCAGAACAAAAAGGTGTTTTTTAATTTAAAAAAAAGTATGCCCGAAAGTAGTCCTCCCCTGCAAAGGCCCACAGGACCCATCTTCCACTGTCTCTAGGCCCTTGAGACATATTACTACAGAAATTGAAGAGAAAGTCTTAATCTTTCAATCTTGAAATCATAGCCATGTGTTACATATAATTTCTAGATTTTTTGCCATCTAGGTTTGGAATGTGCTCTCACAGAACACATATACACTCACAAATTGCTGAGAAAATCTCAAAGGGCAAACTTTTCAAAAGTCAGTAACTGAGCCAGCCATAATTGGAAGTACATGCTACCTAGCATAAAATGTTAACTTCTACTCCTTTCTACCACCTTTGACAGTGTTTGTTTTTTAGGAAAACATACAATCCTTATCTTCCAACCCCACCATAGTTACAAATCAAAAGTGTCTTTAAAAAAAAAAATCCCTTAGCAACTTCTTTGATTTGCGAACTTATTTAAAGCTCTCTTATTTCTGGACAATTGTGTCTCGGCAAAGGTTTCTTCATTAGCCTCTGCAGCTCCAAGTAATCTTAATTAAACTTCCTCTGGACAGCTGACATTCTTCTTCTATCTAATTTAAGTGAAGAAGTTTGAAATATTTCCATTTTTCACTGTTCTGTAGTAATACATTCAGAACTGGACACTGCCAAAAGTAGGCAGAATGACTTTACTTAGGTGGCCAATTTTGGGCTTGGCCATGCAACCTTCATTGACTATAATGTCATTCTACTGCTGCCATAACAAATTGTCATAACGTTATTGGCCTAAAACAACTTCCATTTATTATCTCACAGTTTCTGTAGGTCAAAAGTTCACTGGACTCAATTGAGTCCTGTGCTTAAAGTCTCACAAGTCCTAAAGTCAGCAGGGCTTAGACTTACACGCATATTATAGGGATGTATCCACTTTCGGCTTCATTCAAGTTATTGTTTGAATTCAGTTCATTGTGATTATAGGACTAGGATCTCCATTTATTTACTGACTGTTACCTGAGGGCCAGTTTTTTCACAATACACCCTATTTCTTCTCATGCTTACTATGTGGCCTTCTCCAGAAATGCAGGGTTGATTTCCTTTCATATTTCAAATTTGCCTTCTTCCTGTTTTCTCTCTATACAATGATTGGAATCAATGCTCTGCATTTAGGGACAAATATGGTTAGATTGAGCCACTCAGATAATCCTGGATAGTCTCCTTTTTGAAGGTTCATAATATTAATTACATTTGTAATAAATCCAAATTCATATAAATAAAGTAATGCATTTATTTATTCAACTTTTCATGAAACTAAAACTAAGTTACTAACTTAAGCTGAACATTATGGTAAGAATCAAGGAATCAAAGGTAATCAAAGCAAATTTCTGTCTTTAAGAAATTTAAGTTCTAGTAAGAAAAGCATTTCATAAAAGCTAAAGCAGTCTATAAACCCAGAACACTGTTCTTCCTCCTCATCTTTTCCCCTCCTTCTTCTCCTCCTCTTTCTCTTCTGTTCCCACAAAGTATGAACTGCCTTTCCACACAACTGTCTTATATTCTTCTAACCTGACACTCAGCCATTGGCTTCTTATAAAAATTAATTTCTCTAAAATCCCTCCTTCACATGATTCTTTACGCTTTTTTCAAATCTTTTTAGTGTCTGACTTGCAGATAGGCAGCTGGTCTGTTTATATTGGAGCATATGAAGAATTTCTGGGCTCACATTATTTAACATGCAATGAAAGGTAATTATTCCTTGCATTGAAGAAGCAGCATTTGACTTCATTAAACTCTGTATGTAAGCACAGGAGCTTTTCAGTTGAAAAGAATTAATTACCCTTATAGCTTGGCAAAATCCTCTTATTTTCTTCACCAATAAAATGCACCTCAAGGTAGTGTGACATAGTACCAAAACTCAACAATAACACAAATTCATTATATGCAATTCCAAATAAAATACTATAATTCTATAATGGTCTCACTGTATTTGTTGCTGTAATGTAAAAATTGAACCTAACTATTCACCTTTTCATTGCAACGGGATCATTTCTATAAATGCTTGTATCCTATAATAGTTCTCTTTTCTAGTCATTATTCACAGTGGAACCCAATAGAGTGTTTTTGGAACATTGTATGAATGTTACCTGCCATGCTGAAGCTGTTGGTTTGCTTTTTTGTTGTTTCTCTTTTGTGCTATGTCCCTGAACCAGAGACCATTTCCTTTTGTTGCACTGTCCCAATAGTAAAAGTAAATAAATAAATAGTGCTGAATGTGCATAGTTTGATATGTTCCATAACCATTCACTGACAGCTCAACTGACAGAATACTAGCATTGAAACCTTCCTTAAGGAACTGCCAGGATGGCTTTTGTGCTGTGATGAAAACTTGTCCTTTCCTCCAATGTCAAAATCAATGGAGTCTTTATGGAGCCTTCTTACCCCATCTTGAGATGGACCTCTGTTCCAGGCTCAGCAATCACTCAGAGACCATTGTGAGCCACTCACTCAAGTCCCCTCATTGACTCAAAGATACCTTGAAGATACCTTCACATAGAATGAATGATAAAGTGGTAAGAGATACTGGCATTATTCTTCCAAAAGAGATAGGTAATAAGATGGAATTCGTAGGCACATGCAGTTAAGGGACAGGTCACTTTCTGGCTAGGCAAGGGCCTGCTGGGAAGTCTGGAGTGGTTTTATAATTCCAGTCTTCACATACCAGAATATGACCTGTAACATTTGGGCAAAAGATCCAGAAAATATCATGCACCCTAAGAATGACAGTTATTGTCTTCTATTGCTCACTGTGGCACATACATGGAAATTAGTCCTAAGCACCATGAAGCAAGAAACAGAAGCACTCTTTGTATAAGGCAATGAGAACATGAAGAGTCAGAATCTGGAGGGACAGGTACAGAAACAAAACACAGGAAACAAAGAGAGGGTCACAGATATGCAGAGAAAGCAGAGATGGCATGAAATCTGGGTTTAGAATAAGGTGACATAGGAAAATTCTGGGATCTTACTGTCTTATTTCTTCTAAGCTGAGAGGACAGGTCCTTACTAGGTCAAGAGTACAGGTCCTTGATTGGCAAGCTATGAACATAGTCCATGTTTTAGTTATGTAACTTAAACACATGGGTTCAATAAAGTAAGACTCTTTCACCTTCCTCCTTTCCCAAGCATATAAAACTTCCAAAGATTTGGTGACTTATCTGTCAATGTGCTACATAATTATGGTTAATAGAGATCTTAGAAGCCCTTCAGAATACTCCCTTACTTTTAGGCAGAGATGTCTCTTAACCATGCAAAATTATTTTTGTATTAACATTAGTCTATGATTTCCTAAGCCAAGCCAGATAATCTAACCCCCACCACGGATATGTAGACAGGGCCTTATCTCCTCTGAACATAGATGTAAGCTGTAGTGAATAAGGAGGTGGTCAGGAAAGGAGAAAATACTTCTTGATTGAATCAAACACACATTATGAATAATAACAATTAGAAAAGTGTGTCTGTGATATTAGTAAGTAACAAAATTGTATGATCATCTCAATGCTGCTTAAGTGCAGAGTGGAGACTGGACACAAGAGACTGGATTTAAGGACTGAGCAGAGCTTCAGATGCCAAGTGACCTACAAACTCCCCAAGGTGGGACGGCGTAGGACGTAAATGAGCTGAGCTGGGCCTTTCTGAGTTTGTAAGTGGGGGACCTCTTCTTATAGCCAGATCATTTCTGATTATAACATAGTCCAACAAGTAGCTGTTGTGGAGGACATTGGTGGTCCATGTAGTCTTCTTTTTTCAAATCAGAAAAAGGATACTCTTCTTAGAGGAGCATCCCCATGTGAGGGTGTACCATCTTCCAAATGGGACACAAACTGGACTTCAGTCCCCACATACCTGCCAGATCACCCACACTTGCAGAGGGCTTAATTTTCATACCTGTGTATAGTGGCCTTGGCAATGGGGCTGTGGCTTCCCACGGTTCATCCTGAGAAGTCAAAAAGAGGGAGAAAGCAGGATGCTTTCTTCATTTCTGGGCTTTTTATTTCTGGTGTCCTCCTGGATAAAAGAGAAAAATCTGAAGATATACTTCTTTAGGACTCTAAATCTTTAAAAAAGATTGTGAACATGTGAATACGGTGATTTTTCTAGAAAAGTTTTCATATGTTTTACTAAAATCTCCATGGGATCTATAACCCTAATAAGTTCAAATTACTGGCTTAAGTATTTGTGTAACTCACAGATTAAATCAATAAATATAAAAGAAAAGGAAAAAGAATCTGACAAGGACTAAGTCTCTATTTCACTTTGTCATGACCCAATGAGCTTAAATATTAACCATTTTGTGAACAGCTACTCACACAAAGAATATTGCTCTTTTTACCTGCCTCATTCAACTGAGACCATAGCTCTTGTCCACTCTAACAAATAAGTTATTGAATCAATAGATTTGAAAGTCTTCCAGACATAGAACAAAAGCTCTTTAAGTATACAACCCATTGAAAAGTTGGCATAAATCACCGTGCCCTGGTTTGGCAAAACAAAGCCCAGGCTGGTGGTTAAAGGGCTTCTGTTTGAAGTTAAGTGCAATTCCTATCCCTATCATTAAGTAACTGGAACGTGGATGGGATTGAGGGCTTGAACAACTTAGTGAATTTCTCATTTGTAAAATGGAGCTCAGTAAAAGATCTATCCATGGACTTGTTTTAACTCAACTAGCAAAAACCCTTGGTCCTTCCTAGTATTGCTTATACTCTCTCTTCAACAAAATTAGAGATAAGGGCAAAATAGTTTCTGCCATGTAGTGAGGGGGTAGAGGGGGAGGGAGGGGCAAGGGAGGGGGTGGGGAAAGGGGGGAGGAATGACCCAAACATTGTATGCACATATGAATAAAATAAAAATTTAAAAAAAGAGAAACCTGGAATAATACAAGGAATGTGCTTTATATACTTGTTGACATACAATGAGAGATCTATGAATTAAGCTGTTTGATATTTTTACTTTTCTGATTGGAAAAAATTGACTTATTAGAAGCAGGTTGAGTGAGAGCTTTGAATTTTTTGGAGCCATTTTCCTTAATTTTCTGCTGTTTTCCTAAGAATCAGTCTTACTTCATGTAATTTCAGAAGCAGATGCCCACATTTGCAAGAAAGAGAGATATTTTTTCTTATTATTATACCTTTGAGATCTGCTAAAATAAATTTAATCTTTAAATAATTTAGCAGTTATTACCAATGTACAATGAAAAGAATTCAGAAGGGCAGACTTTGGGAAATGGGTAGAAAGTGTAAGGATGAGTTGATAGAGGATGAGTTGGATGAAATGAAGCAAGAAAATGAGGAGCAGTTTCATTTCCCTTGAATTTGGGTTTAGAACTCATATTGAGCTGTTTAGCTTCTCAGTAGAAGGAGAACTGAATGTCCAGAGAGCATAGTGGCCAGCTTCATCCTGAAACCTCTGTTCAGTTCTCAATTCATTCCCTTCAATATCCACAAAAAGTACTAAATTTACTTTTATAGTCTTTTTAGTGGTAGTCAAAAGAGTATGCCTGGGTCCTGGATACATTTATTTGGAAAGGTTTTGGATTGTAATGACTAAACTGTGAGTGGCAGTTCAGAATTCAAAATAATAGCCATGTGGGACCACCAAGCAACAAGACAGTCATTCTTAATTTAGGCTGCATATCAACAAAAATGAACATATATTTACAAATAAACATTCATGGGTCCAACCTAAGAGAGGACTGTGAAGTGAGTCTGAGATGAGGACTAAAACATTTTCAAAAGAAAGAGAGGGCAAATAATGAAAATAAACTTTTCACACATTTTGAAGAATCACCAATAAATATGCACACATGCTTCGGTGACAAATTTATAGCCAAAAGTAACAACCAACATGAGACTGAGAAAACAGGGATATGATCACCTCCACTCTGCATAGCACTGGACCCAAGACTGGAGTGTAGTGACTGAAAGGGCACGTATGCAGAAACGGAAGTATGCAAAGGGACACAGAAGTATCAGGCTCCCATGGACCCTTCAGTTCCATTTTTGTGCTTTTATCTTCATTTATTTTAGAAAAACATTTCTATTGACCCCCACATACTATGATCTGAATGGAAAGTACACAGTATCTTCTCACTGCCCAAAGATAATTGTGTGAGTGTGGACATGTACCTCAAGATGAGCCAGTCATATCTGAGACCCCAGGCCACATTGACTGGTCTAGAACTGTGTTGTCCAACATGGTACCACTGGGCACACAGGGAAATTAGAACACATAGTTGTACTGTGCTGAAGGTTAATCTTTTCAAGGTTTGTTGGCGATAGAGCTGGCAAATAGATGGCCCTTTCCTCACAGCTGTCAAAGATGAGAACATGGGAAGCTATTGAAGGTTTAGTTCCTTAAGAAGTAGATTCTGAGACAGCTATAAGCTTGCTTCAAGTTTTTTAGGTCGTGTTCTGGGAATTATTAATTGCAGAAGAAAAAGAAAGGAAGCAGGACTGAGCAATTCACCATGTTGGGTCAGAAAAGAGATTCATTTATTCCACAGTTCTGGAGGTCCAAGAGAATGGTGCCAGCTCTGGTCTGCTCTGGTGAGAGATCCATGGTGGATAGCATCATAGTGGTGAGAGCATATGTGTGTGTGTGTGTGTGTGTGTGTGTGAGAGAGAGAGAGAGAGAAAGAGAGAGAGAGAGAGAGAGATCACAAGTCAAGATAGGAAGGCAGGGGCTATGCTCAAATTTTTTTAACAATGCTGCAAGAAAGAAATACCCTGAGTTTCATAGACTTCACCCCTTGAAAGCCCTACCACCTCTCATATTGCCACACTGAGGATCAAGCTTCTAATACATGAATCCTTGAGAGACTGACTCAAACCATATCCAAGACATAGCACAAGTTAAAACCACAATGAGATATCACCTCACAACTATTGGGATGGCTACTATCAAAAAAGACAAGAGGTGGGCTGGGATGTAGCTTGGTGGTACAGTGCTTGCCTACCTAGCATGCGTGAGGCCCTGGGTTCGATCCCAGCACCAAAAACTAAAAGACAAAAAAAAAAAAAGACAAGAGGTAAACAATGCTAGTGAGAATGTGAGGGAAAAGGAATCCTTATACATAACTGATAGGAATGTAGAAAATAGTGTGGAGTTCCTTTTAAAAAGTCAAAAATAGAAGTACCATTTTCTCCAGCAATCCCTCTTCTGAGTAGATATACAAAGGAAATGAAATCACCACCTCATAATGATTATCTGCACTAATATGTTCATTGTAGCACTATTTACAACAACCAAGTGAATAATAAACCTATTGTCTATTGATCATGAATACATAAAGGGATATTATTCCACCTTAAAAGGAAAGTGATCTTGCCTTTTGCCACAATATGAAAGATCCAGAGGACATTGTTTTAAGTGAAATAAGCCAGACACAGAAAAAAAAATATTGCTTACATATTTAATCTCACTTACATATGTAATCTAAAAAGAAAAAAGAAAAATCAAGTATATAGAGATAGAGAATAAAATGGTGGTTTCCAAGATAGATGGAGGGGAAGGAAATGGGACAATGTAGGTCAAAAGATATGAAAATGAATAAATCTAGAGACCTAATATATACTGCATGAGGATTATAGTTAAAATTATATTGTATTTGGTACTTTTTTCTAAGAGGTAGATTTTAGGTGCTCTTCACACACAAGATAATAATGAATATGTTAATTTGCTTGACCATGAAAACCATTTCATTATGTATATGTGTCAAGACATCGTGTTGTATCTTTTAAATGCATGCAATATAATAAAAAAAACTTAAAGCAACACCAGAGAACTTGCATCCTCTCCACACCCTGGGAGAGCACAGGAAGAATGACTTTACCAGGAATTAAACCCTGTAAGAACCCTGCTCTTGGATTTTTCCAACCTCCAGAATAGTGGGAAAATGAGTACTTGTTGTGGAAGCCAAAAACCAAAAAGTAGAATGTCTACTACGTTCACTAGCTTTGCTCCTACGTTGATTTTCCTAAAGAGAATTGGTTCTTTGGCCTCAATTCTCAGGAACAAAAAGGGTTTTATTGTGGAGGATGAAGTTAGAGAAATCATTGAATGAAGTGCCTATATTGCTTTGGAATTCTTTTGATAGCTAGGAAAGACAGGGTTTGGCAGATGTCTGCTCTATACTTGAGAAAAGGGATAACTGCATGCTGTGAGAATTGAATGAAGACAGGGCTCAAGGGTGTTGAGCAACTCTTAAAATTCAAATTCTGGGTACACAGCCCCGACACAGAAGGGAATTGAGAGGAAGTAAGTTTGCATTCACAGACAAATGGGACCTTTAAGAATTGTGCCAATGAGACTAAAACCCTAAGGATGGTGACAGTAGCTCTCTAAATTCTCTTTGGAAAATAGCGATCATAGAACGGTTCATCATTTGTGTGTACCTAGTATAATTGTGCTGTATTGTTGTATTGCATGAAATCATACCCTGAATAGTTATTTTCTTTTGGTTTTATTTGTTATTTTAAACATAGAGAACCCCTATTGGTAGATGTGTATTGAAATATAAGATGTATGGATAAATGAAAATGAAACTTTGGCTGTTCTATTTTCTTGGCTCAGAATGTCTCCTTCCAGGGAACAGAAGTAATAATGGCTATGATTTATTGGATTCTTACAAAGTCCCAGGCATTGTGCTAAGCACTTTATGTGAATTATTTCATGTAATCTTCAAGAAATTCTTTGGAAGTAAGTAATCATTAATATCCTCATTCTATGTATGATAAAAGTCAACCTTGGAGAGAACAGATGATCTGTTCTAAGGGGATGAAAGTAAAAGTTGAGACAAAGCTAATGTTCCAGACTATTTCACAGAATTTTTTTTTCAAATGAAAATAGTAAATCATGTTCCATGATCTTTGAGGAGTTGTGAAGAAAAGGAATCCTTAGATGGGGAGTGGAGTTCAAGGGTGGCAGAGGAAGGGTGTCTAGAAACCTCTGAAATGTAATTGTTGTTGATGGGACAATGATCAGCCCTGCAGAGACATTCAGATAAAGAGGATCCTCTTTCTATGTGGTCTAGCCAGAGGACATCTACTTTGCAATTTCTCTGACTGGAAGTGGAAACATCTTAATTTACACAAGAGATCATGTGCTGTAGATGTTTGGGATGAAAAATGGAATGAATGAATGAATATGTGACTATTAAGAGGTGAAGTGTTAGAGCAATTGTCAAAATAATGAATAAAGTGGATTTTGAAAACTAGCAGCCAGTGTGGTGGACTTCCATTTTGGGCGAGATCCCTGGACTCATTAAATGAATTTTTGTAATAGAGTAATGAAAGTCATTTTTAAACCAATAAAATCAGGAGCAGAAATTTCATTGACTCATATACTGATCTTAGTAAAATGAGTCTTATTTGCACGTTGCCATATATGTTTTAAATACATATCTATGATTGGATGCATTTGTCTCAAGAAAATAGGAGCTCAAAAATACTTGTTGAAGAATAAGTGATTGCATTACATGAGGATGAAATCAAAATGATTCCATTTATTTATAGGTTGTCTTCAAAATTAATTTGGCTTCAGCATATATGAATTGACAGTTACAATGATCTCATTCATTTTTCTGGTCTCCAATTCAATATCCTTCCCTTAGAAAAACTTTCCATGATTTTATTTATTTATTTATTTATTTATTTATTTATTTATTTTATTATTCATATGTGCATACAAGGCTTGGGTCATTTCCATGACTTTAAAATCTAAATCAGCACTCATTATTATTTTTTGTTCAAAGTAACTTCATTTTTGTCTTTCCTTCACTAGTCCATGAGTTATAATTTATGTCTACTGGTGTGTGTTCATTTAAAGCTATTAACTGCAGCAAAAGTTGGGTTCTATAGTTCATAGCTACATATCCAACACCCAAAGCAGGGTCTAGCATATAGGAGCTACTGAATTGGGTTTTGTTAAACTAAAATATGAGTGAAGAGAAGGTAAAATCTCTGATTAGTAGATAAGAAGACCACTGGCGCGTTACTATCATCCTGGATGTCCCACTTAAAATCTCACATGGGCAAAAAAGAGTACATTGAGAAGGGAATCAACTCAGCATCAAAGTTAATTCTGAACTAAAGAGATTTGATTCTAAGTTGTATGAAAAAATGTAGTCAATTTAGCATATTGAGAAAAGTCTCACTGTGAGGAGGGGGCTGTGGACAATGATCACTGACTAGCATCCATCAGATATCATAAGGATCACCTTTGAGGAAGTGAGTATTCACACACACACACACACACACACACACACACACACACACACACACTCACCCATACACAATCTGGCCCTATGGGAATAGTCTAGGACCAATAGGGCCAATGTTGACAATTATAACTACTGATTGGTAAAAATTTGAGTTAACAATAATAGTTAATAATAAAGTAGAACAATTATAATAATGTACTATAATAAAATTGCCACCATCTCTAAAAAAATTTGAGTTCGCTGTGAAAAGAAAACATTGTTTTAAATAGTTAAATCTGCTTCCATGTAAATTGATCAGCTTTAAGAAGTTTTGAAATTTTTAATTAGATCAACACTTAGTGGGTTCATTAGAATAGAGCTAATTAAGAAATGGCATGGAAGCTAGACATACAGGAAAGAGAGTTCTGGTTAGTAATTCTGCCTTATGCTTGTCTGTGCTGGTTAGATGAACTTTGGCTTCTTCTAACTACAAAATTCTTCAGAAATAAAGCTAAAAACCCACCATTTCTTAGAACTTCAATCATCCATACATTTTTGGAAAGAAACTCAGCAGAAATTCTTGCCTTTTATGTTTGAAATATACAGGGTATGGCACTGAAACAGTAGAGCTTTATAAACTCATAACAAATGGGTTATGATTTAATAAACTTCACGTTTTCAAATGGAACATGAGAAATCTGAGCAACTGCCCTAAACTGCATAACTGTTAACCTTGATTTATTGGTAACAAAAGCAATTATATAGTCTTGGTAATATAAGCACTATCTAGACACAGTATTAATATTTATTAAAACATTTTTTTCTGTACAGCAAAAAGAAATGAACATTTTTTCTAGCAAATCAAAATTCTGAATCATTTTAGCTAGCAAATAATATTGTTACACAAACTATGACTGCCTAGCACAGACATTTTATCTTTTTCAAACCTCATCACCCTTGATTGAATTATTGTGAACTGATCTAGGAATAGATGACACCCTGACTTGATGTCTTGATTCTTCATTTTGCTCAGTATATTTAGGTAGTAAAATGAGTGTTCCAGTATATTGGAGAGTTTCTGTCTTTAGAACAAATACAATAAAATTTCTTGCTACTTTGGTTTATTTGTATATAACTTATACTAATTTTTCCTCCATTATCTCACACTCTTCCAGTTATCTCATGAAGTCCTACTTGGGAAGAGAGCAAACCAACATCTTTCACAGTTCATGGTGTTCATAGATGTGCTATTTTCTACTTATAAGTATAATTTATACTTATAATATAATTACTGAGCACAATGTTTTAAACATTCACTACTTATCAGATCCATTTAAACCAAAGCAATAATCATGCTTCTGATACTTTGGGTGACACTAGATTTTTATCAGTGCCATGCTGCATAAAATTGCCCTGGATTCAGTGAGCATCCTCCCTTCCTGATCACAATTAATATTGTACAGGCACTGTTGCCAATTTTTCTCGGCTCATTTTTTTTGCCACAAATTTCTTTTTAATCTTATGCCTTTCCCACAAATTATGAGGCAAATTGGCTGTGCTGAGGCAATCTTCAGTACCAATAAATCAAGCATTCTCATAAAACTGTGCAGTTTCTTGCTGATGACACATGAAGAAGTTATTAAATCATTACTCATTTAATATGAAGTTTTAGATGATCAAATACTTCTCACTATGTACTATGCCTACTCCAATTATAGTATAGAAATATAGATAGTGTATGGAAAATCACTAAGAGCTTAATGATTTTAAGAGTGTGTTGTTACTAATGACAAAATAGATGAGCAGACAACTTTTAGGAATGCCTGTCTCCTTAAACTGTGCATTCCAGGGACTGCCATACCACAGTGGAAAAGTGGATTGTGGTCAGGGAATGCAGGCTCAGAACCCTTGCTTAGAAATCTTATGGAGCTGGACTCCCTTTATTCATCTCTGCCTCCCTATAGCTTAGATGATAGGGATGTGAGCCTCTAACACATTATAGGTACTCATGGTTTAATTAGATGGGTTCAATGCTTAGTTGTTAGGGGAGGAGAAACACTCTCATATAAGTGAAGAGAGATGGTTGTATTTCCAGGAGTTGACCAATTTGTTCCTTTCCTTGGAGGTGTTATGGTTGAAGTGGGGTTCTCTGGAGTTGGGATCAATGGGCTCTGCTGCCAGATGAAAGATTCCCCTTCAGAGTCAGAGCTTGGTCCCTGAGAGTGCATGAGGTTGAGAACATGAGACTTCAAAGTTTTAGTCATAGTCTACAATTAGGAGACCTCAAAAGACAGATTTTTGTAAAAATAAATATCTGATCTATCAAAACTCCAGGGATGTATGTGCTTCTCTTTGGACAGGTAAAACCTTAGAAGCTAACTTTTAGTGTATATCCTTCCATAACACCATTTAGTAAACTGCACCCCATGCACTGGAAGCTGACTTACTGAATGTTATGTGTTGAGTGGAGTGTCCAAGAAAGTGAAAAATTTTCTCATTATTGTGTACTTACCAAAAGGCCTTCATAATTATAATGTCAATTGCAATGACTTGAACACCAGATAATACAGTTTTATATAAATAGTCAAATTGGCAGCTTCAACTTGTTGGAAGATTGCAAGGAGAACACTTGGTCCCATTTAAAGACTGGAACCTAAAGTTCTACCATTATAAGTTCATTTCTTCATCTTACTTATTGTCCTCTTCCTTTAGTTTTCTTTCTCATATACACCAAATACAGATTAATATATGAAATTATTAACAGTTGAAGGTGAAAGAATCTGACAGATCCACAAACGATAGGGAAAGATAGGGACACAAGTTTAACCAAATAGTAAGGGAATATGAAAAAAGTAAATTTTTCCCTTGAATGGCAGGATCACAGCCTACCTGTGAGCATAATTTTTTCACCAATTCTCTTATTGTTCAAGCAGAGCTTTCAACATTGTAATTAGAATAGGTAAACTGTTGTGGGCACTGTCTTATGCATTGTAGTATACAAAACAGTATTGCTGCCTTCTCATAAGATGCTTATTGTATCCCCACTCCAGTTATGACAGCTAAAATGTCTCCAGACATTGCTCACAGTCCTTTGGGGGACCCCCTGCCCCGCCCCAGTTGAGAGCTACTAGTTTAATGATGCACATTTTAGTCTTTTAGGTGTTAAGGGCAGAAGTATGTATAATTGATTTCTCCCATAGATGGAGCTCTTGTTCAACAAAGGGTTTCACTAAAAGGGTGAAGGCAAATGTGACCCAAAGGAATTACAATCTTAGTTTGCCAGCCACTAAATCAACTACAAATTATCCCCTGGTTTTGCCTCCTTCTGCATCAGCAGGAAATGGACACCACGGGCAAGCTCTGGTTCAGAATGACTCTCACCCTCTAGAAGCTGGTCAGAAAGCTGATTCTGAAGATACAAGGTGCTGGCTCCCAGGAGAGTCTGGGTGAATGCCAACGTTTACAGAGCATTGCCCAAAGCAGCAGGCCACTTATCTGCTTTCTATATTGCAAAACCATTCCTTGTTACTCTCTACATTTTGTCTTTAAATTGCTTTCATTGTTTTATGTGGTCTGTGGTACACACCTCATTTCTTTCAGCTTGCAGCCATAATATTTCCAGCGGTTAGCTTGTTTAACAGAAGTTCCTTGTATTTTTAGGTCAAGGAGTCAACGTTAAGTTAAAGGGCTTTGGTAAGGGGTGGAAAATATAGCCACGATGAGCGCTAACTACTTACTTCCATTAAAATGTCCTTTTACCTAAGGGAGTAGACATGTTCTCTGAGTACCCAAAGTGATGCTCAAAAATTCTGCTAGCATTTTGCTGAGACTGTCTGGGACTCCTTACACACTAGACAAACTATAGGTCTCGCTAACCAGTTTGGGGCAGGTCATGCTACTAAAATGCAAAAATAATATTCTCATAAGCTGATGCACACTGCAAGCCTCATGCTTTTCTCTTCTGCCTGTTAAGTGGGTAGACTGACAGGTACTGGACACAGTAGACACTCCGGTAACAGTCTCTTATTTTGTCACTGGCAGCAGAGTGACAATATTAAGACTGAGAATCATCACAACTGGAATCAACTTAACCTGTTTATTATCCACAAATTCTTTCTCACAAATTCTATAAGACTGTGTTGCTTAAACACTCTAGAGGCCAGAGGTTTGTGACCATCAGGGACTTTCTTTAGATTCATTAATTCAACAAGTATGTGCAGATGTGTACTTTGCCCCAGAGAGGGCCCCAAAACACAGTCCAACTGAGAAACCCATATTTCTTTGCCATCATTTGGTTGAGTCTGCATTTCAACTCCAGTCTCTTTCCAGAGCCTCACTGAAGACCATTTTGTTTCTTCATGGCAGGAGAAGTCCATGTGATGGGGACACCATCCTTAATGGGGTTCAAGAAAGCAAACTAAGTGGACTTCTTCCACAAATGATGTCCACCATGACCAGCCCAGACAGAAATAGAAGCTTTGCAAACTCAAAAACCTTAGTTAAATAAGGATGCTACCTGGATTTGCATTTTTATATCTCCTTGGGTGTTTCTTGTTTGTGCAACAGGCCTGGAACCATTATTTTGGTACAGAGTTCCAACTCAGGCTGTATAATGTCATCACCTGAGGGAGCTTAAATAATACTGATGCCTGCCCTTGTCCCTAGAGATTCTGATTTCATTAGTCTGGGGTGGAGTTTCTCTGTGGAAATGTAATAACTTCTAATCTGTGGTTCTCAATCTTACCTATGTATTAATATAACCAGGGACAACTTTAATTACCCTGATACCTGAACCCATCTGCAATCAAAAAATGAACTAGTGCTAGAGTGGCAGTATCTACGTTTTTAAAAGTTCTTCACTGTATGAGCCTATGTAACTTTGGGCCCCTTGATGTAAATTCTGTTATTTTCACATGGAAACATTCCACACTATCAGTCACACAGGACAAGAGACTCAGTAAAATATTAAAAAAAAATGTAAACACAGATTGGGTGGTCTTTTATGTATCAAGAATTAAGAACCAAGCATTTTTTCTGGAGCCCATGAAAAGTGTGTGTGTGTGTGTACATGTATGTCTGTACCTCTGTATATGTGCATATGCATGTCTGTATGAATGCACATATGCACACATATTCACATGTGTGGCTGTGTATACTTGTGTGTACAGTGTGTCTGTATGTTTGTGTATGTGAATGTGTGTCTGTCTGTGTTCAGGTGTGTGTGTCTGTGTGTGCAGGTATTAACACTGGCAAGACAGGTGCTGCAGAGCAACATCAACAGGAATAGGACGTTAATGATTAATTAAAAAATAAATTCTGTACCACAAACATTTCTTAACACCTCCTATATGCCAAGTGTTGTCAGGGAAAATAGGATGAGTAAGATTTAATTCTTTCTCATGATTCAGAAACTTATAATCCCAAAAGAAAATATTGCTTTGTCAGTCTGGTGGGCATATCAAAGTAATACTGGGAAGCAAGAGGAAAGATCTAGAGTCAGGCCCATGTCCCCAAATATGTTACTGTGTGACATTGAAAGGTCTGCATCCTTTCATGCCCTTGTTGCTTTTCTGCTGAAACTTCCCTTTATAAGGAAGAGTCTCCCTTCCTGTGAGTAGCCTCACACTCTCTCCCCCAACTATATATACTCTACATTCACTGTGGACCAGATCTACTGCAACCCCCCATCCTGCCTCTCTTCAATGACTCACTCAGTTTTCTGTCTTATTCCCTAAGAATTCTGTTCACCAAAATGCTCGGTGGCAGCCGATTTGCCAGGAAATTCTGTGAAGGTGATTTGCTAATGTATAATAATTGAAAAATTCATTTTCTTTATGGATGAGAAATGTCAAGAAAAATATCTAGAAGGTCTATTTCCTGGTAAACTGTGCAAAACATAGACTTTTCTGTAAAGCCTTTTCCCAAGAGAAAAGGGAACCATCATACACTGTTGGTGGGAATGTAAATTAGTACAACCACTATGAAAAGCAGTATGGAGACTCCTTAATAAACTAAAAATAGAACATATGATCAAGCAATGCCACTTCTAGGCATATATCCAAGGAAATGCGAGTCAGGATACAGTAAAGACACTTGCACACCGATGTTTATCACAACATTATTCACAATAACCAGGCTATGGAAAGAGCCCAGAACCCTACAAATGATAAATGGATTAACAGAATGTGGTATAGACACACACGCACAATGGAATTTTGTTCAACCATAATGAAATTTTGTTGTTCATAGGTAAATGGATGGAACTGAAGAATATCATGTTAAATGAAGTAAGCCAGGTTCAGAAAGATAAAGGTTGTATACTTTCTCTCATATGTGGTAGATGCAAATACAAATACAAGTATTATCATACACACACATATATGCAGGCATACATATATGTAACATATTTCCAAAGGTGTATATATAATATATACATATATAAATATATAACATATGCACATGTAAATATATATGCATCTATATATATGTATGTGTCTGTGTATGTGTTATCTGTATTTGTGTATGTAAATATACATATTTTATATATGTGTGTGTATATATATAGCATGCTTCCAAAAGTGGAACTGTTAGAGGAGATGAAGGGAGGAGGAAAAGAAGAAAAGAGTGATAGAGAATGAATAATACTGGAATATGTAACATCTGAGTAAGAACAAAACACAACTAAACATACTGAAAACTGTTGAACAATACAGAGTAGGGGGAAAAGGGTGAGAGAGAGTAATATTGGGGGTTAGACTGATTAAAGTACAATATATCTACAGGTAAAATACCAAGACAAAAACCAACTGAACAATGAAAGGACACTTAAACAATGAAGGACAGGAAGGTAAAATAGGTCACGTTAAGGGGAGAGTAATAGTGAGAGAGGGAGGGTAAATGAAGAGGGTAAATGAGGGTGAATATGGTCAACATACTTTCTTTACATGTATGAAGACATGTAAAACCTTTGACAGTGAAACCTGTCAGTCATTTTTAGAAGGGAGGTGAGGGAAGAGGGAGAAGAATGGAGGCGATGAACTAAACTGGAGTATGAGATGTGTATATACTGAAATGTCACAATGAAATTCCCTGTACAACTATCATGTACTAATAAAAGCATTAAAAGAATGAAAAACAGTAGCCCCCCAAAGTGAGCTACTTGATCTGCCTGGAACCTGTCTCATGAGGAGTTGGTCCATTGGTGCCTTCTAGAGCTCTAGTCTTCTCCAAGGAAAGAATGAGCTGTCTTCACTCTGCTGGGATTTGTTAACCAAGGGGATTTAACAAGATGAAAACCTCAAAATTTTTATTACTTTGAGAATAGTAATTGTTTTCCAAAGGGCTCTTTTATTAATTAAACAGAATCCAGGATGTTCAGTAAGGGTAACAACATTTTTAGAATCAGATAGTGATGTGTGCCTTTTTAGTAAGGGGATGGGAAAATGGTACTCATCTCAATTGCACACAATACCATGGGCCTTGTGCAGACATCATGGAAAGGAGAATGAAGATTACTCAAATAATTTAAATAGACCTCTCCTGTGACCCAGCAGCTCTACTCCTGGGTAAATAAAACTGGAATGACAAACAGATATCTGTACTTCCATGTTCATTGTGGCATTATTCACAATATTCAAGTTATGGAAGCACCAACATTTTATTTCCACTGATGAATAAAGAAATATCACATACATCCAGGCACAGTGGCTCATGAGTGCAATCCTAGCTATTTGGGAGCTGGATATTGAGAGGATCACAGTTTGAGGCCAGCCTGGGCAAAAAGTTTGTGAAACCCCACCTCAACCAATGGTTAGGTGTGGTGGCACATGCCTGTTATCCCAGCTATGTAGGAAGTGTAAATAGGAGGCTCACAGTTCAGGCCTGCCCCAGCCTGAAGCAACAGCCTGTCTCAGAAATAACCAAGATGAAAAGTGCTGGTGGCATGGCTCAAGTGGTTGAGCCTAGCAGGCAAGCTCAAGGTCCTTAGTTCAAACCTAGTATCACAAAAACAAAACAAAGCAAAGAAAAAATCACACATACACACTGCATATTATTCAGACTTAAAAGGAAAAGGCGAGGTGTGGAGTGGTGGCACATGTCTGTCACCCCATGTATTCAGCAGGCAGAGATTGGGAGCACTGTGGTTTGAAGCCACCCAGGCCAAACTTAGTCAGACCCTCTCTTTTCAGAGATGCAAAATAGGACTGAGGCTAGGCTCAAGTGGCAGAGTGCCTGCCTAGCAAGCTGGAGGCCCTGAGTTCAAACTCCAGAACTACCCCCCCCAAAAGGAAATCCTGCCAGCTGTGACCACACATTTAACTGGAAACCAATATGCAAAGTGAAATAAGGTAGAGGCAGAGAGACAAATAGTTGGTGGTCTCATTTATACATGGAATCTAAAATAGTCAAGCTCACAGAAGCAGAGAGTTCGAACGGTAGCTACTTGGGGTTTGGTGGGGAGTGAGAAATGGGCAGATAGGTTTCAAAGAGTACAAAGTTTTAATTATGCAAGATGAATAAGTTCTCATGTAGAGTTATGTGAATATAGTTGACCATCTGTATATTTGAAATTTTCTATGAGGAGAGATCTCAGTGTTTTCAACCCACATGAAGAAAATGGTGGTAGAATGCCTGACTAGCAAGCATGAGGCCCTGAGTTCAAATCCCAGTACCCTCCCAAAAATATATTCTTCACTTCCAACTATTTTAGGATAAGTACAATGTATTGCTGTCAATTATTTTTATGCTAGTATTTGATGGAACACTAGAACTTATTCTTTCCTCATCAAACTTTTTGAGATTCCATTTATGAGACCATGCAGTGTTTGTCTTTTAGTGCCTGACTTACCTCATGTCATATAGTATCCTTCAGGTCCATCCAGGTTGTTGCAAATGGCAACATTTTATGCTTTTTATGGCCAAATTCTATTCTGTTATCCTTATATACCACACCTTATTTATCTATTTTCTGTTGATGGATATATACTGGATATTCTGAATAATGGAATGTAGGTGTTTTGTCAACATGACAAGTTCATTTGCTTTGGATATACACCCAGCAGTGTAATTGCTGGATCATATCATAGTTCTACTTTTTGTTCTTGATGAAAGTCCTTACTGTTTTTGAGAATAGTTGTACTAACTTACATTTCCCACACAGCCAAAGAAATCTTGAACAAAAAGAACAAAGTTGGAGGCATCACACTACCAGATTTTAAAATATACACAAACTATATAATCAAAACAGCATGGTATAGGCATAAAAAAAACCCACAGACAAAAGGAACAGAACAGAGAGCCCATAAAGAATTCTATATACTGCCAAGCTCCAGTGGCTCATGCCTGTAATCCTAGTTACTCAGGAGGAAGAGATGAGGAAGATCATGTTTCAAAACTAGCCCTGCAAATTGTTTGGGAAACCCTATCTCAAAAAAAAAAAAAAAAAAACCATCACAGAAAAGGGCTGGTGAAGTGGCTCAAGGTATAGGCCTTGAGTTCAACTTCCAAATTTGATTTATAAATCCCTTTTCTTTGTAAAGTTAGCCTGTGTGAGGTATTTCATTGTAATAATATAAAATGGAATTAATATGTTGGTTGTCTTTCTTTTTTGTGAAATGCAAAACAAATGTCCTCTTCTGTATACTCCTAATATGCTCTATTTTTCCCCTAAGTCTTCTCTTTCATAAAATGTCTCATGGAATCCACCACATTCTTTTGGAAACTCTCTGGCTCTCTATTCCAATTTATGTGTATTATCTTATAATTGGAACACAACTGTCTTAAACCTACCTTTTCACCTTACAGTTTCTAGTTGTTTCTCATTTATCTGTACACTTGCTTTGCAACAGAATGAGAGAACAATTGTCCTGATACTGTTTTTCACTATGTTTCTGGGTTAGATAATTATTTTCCAAGTTGTATTTGTCTTCTTTGGCTTATTCTATCTTGCTAAAGTGCAATCTGATATAACTTCTGAGGAAGATTTACAAAAATATAAAATTTGGAATCTATTGAATTCCTAAAAATATTTTGTTTGACACTCTAAGATTTGTAGCTTATTATTTTTCTTCAGTTTTATTTTACTTACTTATTTTTAGATTTTTGTGGAGCCATAGAGGGGACCCAGGAAGTACATACTAGGCACTCTACCACTTAGCTATACTACCAGCCCTTCAATTTTATTTTTATATCTATGCATATAACTTGTTTTATCCTTTGGGAACTTTTAAGATGGTGCTTTTATTCTTGTTCAAAATGTGGACATTTTTATTAATTTTTCTAGTACTTGGGGGATATTTTCAAATCTAAGGCACTGTTTCCCTTCATCTTTTGGAATTAAATTTTTTTCTTTAGAGATCACTCACTTCTATTTCCTCCTTCCCCCTTCCATTCCTTCTTTATTCATTTCTGTTCTGTTAGTTGGATGTTGTGTTAGCATTATTTCAAGAGAATATATGATGATTTTAGATACCATTATTTCATTTCCAGGCAAATAGAAACCTGACTGAAGGGTTCATTTAACAAAATCCAGTTTTGAATTTTCATGCAATAAGAAATATAGAAAGTTTAGGTGTGCTCCAGCAATTTTATAATGTGGGGTCAGTCCCTCTTCCCAAGCCTTTTTGAGCATGTAGCATTCACTCTCAACGTTCCAAAGAAGCTGCTTCTTCTCCACGTGTGCTTCTATGGTCCAGTCCAAGACAAGGAGGGATGAGGGGAATGGAAACTGTGAGAAGTCTTTGATACACTAAATATTAATAAAGAAGAAGTGAAGTCTGAATGTTGGTTAGACCACTCCCCAAGTTTGCTAGAGACCTCCTGATTTAATCTCTGCGTCTTGTATCATATCTGCCATAATTATGGCTAATTTCTTTTTTGTCTTATAGATCTACAATCACACTATTCACCTTTTAAAAATCTAAGTAATCAAGATTTTAATTTGTTAAGTCTTACCTGTTCTTGTTTTATAAATGCATTTTTCATATTTCACTGAATATCTAATTGAAGTTTTAAAATTTCATTTAATTATTTTTATCCCTCTGTTTGCTATGGGGTAGAATTTTGTACTTCTTTGCACAATTTCAGGTTTCCATGAATGACTAATTATTTGGGGTGTCCCAAAGTACAGAATGTTGTTGGGATCTCTGGACATGACTGGGGCATTCCAATCAATAAGCTGTCCTAAATGTAGAGTGATATCCTTGCCATCCAGGCCTGTCTCCCCCAAAGCATGCATCCAACACACCTGCACACACATGACCTGGAGTTTGTTCTCTTTTTCTAATTTGACATCTACTCTCATCAAAGGTCCATTGTGAGCAGATCAGTGAGTGAAGAAAGGACAGATTTAGGAAAGCTAACACTAATACATTTGGGAAATGCTAGATTTGATTTCTCATTCTGAATATAGACCCTAGGCTCCTTGATCTTTAGGATCTTTTCTGATCAGGCTCTCAAGAGTTAAATTAGTGAAAATTCAACTTAGGAAATTATTAGCAAATTGAACAAAACCACACTATTTTGCATCACTTGGTGAAGGTATTTAAGATGACAGTCAGATTTTGAAAGTACTTCAGCCCCACTTGAACTTAATTTTAGTAAAAATTATCAGGTAGCTAAGTCAGGGAGCAACTCTCATCTGTCTAATTTAGACTATATCAGCACTCAATATAACTTGCTTTTCTGAAAAATGGTGGTGATAGAGGAGAAAATGTAACTCTGTTTTTCAAGGAAATACGCTTTTCCATGAAAAAGAATAGTCACCTTTGAAAATGACTCCCACTTCAGCTAGCCACCAGGAGCTGTGTTCAATTGCAGCAAGATTAAGAACAAGAAAATGAAAATGGGTAGGCTTATAATGCTAACGAATAGGATGTGTGTGTGCTGTCAGGGTTTTTAATTTTCTGTTTCAAAGGATATCATGAAAGCACATCTTGACAACATCATTCTGAATGAACTTCTAAGGTTTTTGCCAGAGGTAGAAAAACATTTTCTATCAAGAGCCAGTTACCTCACACATGCTGTATCAATTTAAGACTTGCATGGAAGACCAATCACTTAATATAGCTTCAGCTTTTTATTTTGAGATAGAAACTGTAAATGCTTCAGTGAAGAAGTTATGAAACTTGATAGCAATATTTTATTTAAAAATATGTGTCAATTCTGTAGTCTATGAGGACATAATGCAGAAGCAGAAGTGAAGGTGGAAGAAGAAATAGAAGAGGCAGATGAGAAGAGAGAGAACAAGAGATTTAGATTCTTGTCTGGAGAAATAGACAAGAGTTCGGTGTATTATGAAGCATGAAAATATCTTGATGCATGATGCTGTCTCCTTAGGCTGAGTATTTTATTCCCCAAAGCTTCTGAGTGTTAGCTTATTATCAATTGTTCACACATTTTTAATTACTCCTAATCTTTCAATGCACTGAATAGTCACAGCAGCCCACCATGGGGGCTTCATTTATAGTCTGTATTATGGAAGCTAGGAGCTATTTAGCAAAGAAGCCATCATCAAAACAGTATTGATAATCTTCATTTAAACTGGACTGTAGATTTAATCATATTTCATCAGCTTCACACAAGTGAAGTAATAATTTTTAAGTGAAAAGACCTAGAAGATGACACCGGACTCACCTGGATGTCTAGAATTAGTGACATCCCAGAATAACGAACACTCCTATAGCCCTGATATTTGTTTCTAAACACCATTTTCCAATAAAAGAAAGCAAATCTCCTTAGATGCATCTTTCTACCTATCAGAGATGTTCTCAGATCCCATGTCAGCAGCCTCCCATATGCCAGAACATAGACAACATAAGCTGAATATTAAAGACAAGATGTTGTCCTACTATAAGCAGAAAATTATTTTAAAAATATACAAACTTATATCTTCAAAGTAAATGCCCCCATACAACTTGGATATGCAACTTTGGCAATGCACAAACCTGCACCATTGTACCAGAAGTCCTACTGGGTTATGGCCAGAGCACCTTCTTCTCCAGTTCTTTCCTTGCCCATATCCCAACAACATCAGAACAAGACTCTAATTTACACTCCCGAAAGAACTAATTCTCTGTATTAAAAATAAGCCTTAATGTTAAGAAACTCAGGAGTTGGGTACAAAGCATTTCACATGGTCATTTTTAAATTTGACTTTGTCTCCCAAGTCAACAGTAGATAGACTGAGGTTAAAAAGGAAAAAGATCTCCACTTGGTAGACTAGTAAGGGAACTGAGAGCTGAATTTACTTTCCTGATAACATTCACACAAAATAGCTTGCCAGATCTGAAATGCTGTCAAAATATCCTGCATTTTTAGAACCATAATATTTTTTATTTGTAAATATTACAAATATGCCTCCTGCTTTCTTCCTTTTTAAATCTTCACCCTAGGTTCTTTTAGAGAGAAAATAAAACATAGGATAAGGTAGCAAATGTGGGAAATTATTTTTCCACCATGAATTCATTATTTGTTGGAACCACCTTGGATTTCATTCATTGCAAGGACCTTAGGATAATCATTCCCAGTACATCCATTGTGGTTGGAAACTAAAGAAGACTAGCATGTGGTCTTTTATAGCCTGTTTATGTTTTTGAAATCTTCAAAAATTAATATGTTCAGTGACATATTCTTTCAACTTCATCTCCTTATTATATACATGTTGGAAGGATGACTGTTGGAGAGAATATAACCAGGCTTCTGTGGTTTAGAAATTAGCCATATAAGGCGGGGGTAGCTCAAGAAAGTCGGACTATTAAGATCTATGGAGGGAAAAACTGATATGTTTCTCTTCCAGAGTGCATTTTTTCAATGATACTTTGTGGAAATTTTTCTGATTAAGTAAACTATACTGTTGTGTGGTATAGATGCCCTCATGATTTTTGGCTATTCATTACTTTGGGCTGGAAAATAAAAGGAGTATGATTAGATTTTGAAAGAAAGCCACTTTTTGACAATAAATTTATTATTGATTTATAACATTTTTCAAGTTTTAAAAATTTGTGGTAAAATTCACATAACATGAAATTCATCGTCGTAACCATATTTAAGTATACATTTCTGTGGTATTGAACACATTCATATTACTGTTCAATCTCCACCACCATCCATCTGCAGAACTCATTTCATCTTGCAAAACTGAAACTCTACACCCATTATGCAATAACCTCGCATTTTCTTCTCCTCACAGACCCGGGCAACTACTGCTCAACTTTCTATCTTTACGATTTTTGACTACTCGAAGTACCTCATATAAGTGAAATTACACAGTATTTGTCTTTTCCTAACAGGTTTATTGAGGACCTTAGCATAAGGTCCTCAATGTTCTTCCATGTTGCAGCATAGATCAGAATTTTATTCCTGCATAAAGCTGAATAATATTTTCTCAGAGGTGTTTGCCACATTTTGCTTACTTGCTCATCTGTTGATGGACATTTGAGTTGCTTCCATATTTTAGTCATTATGCATAACAGTGCTAGGAGCATGGGTGTATTTGTATCTCATTTAAACTCTACTCTCAGTTCTTCATGGTGTATTTCCAGAAGTGAAATTACTGGGTTAAATGGTAATTTCATTTTAAACTTTTAAAGGGTCCACCACTCTGTTTTCCATAGCAGCTATCTATTTTACATACCTCCCACAACACTGCACAATTTATTGAAAAATATACCAAGTGGATTTGAGAAGAATGTGTATTCTGCAGTTGTTGTTTAAAATATTTTTTATAAGTTAGCTTATTGTGCTATTCATGTCCTCCATTTTCCTGTTTATCTTCTTAATGTTTGGTTGTTCTGTTATTGAGAATAGTTTCCAACTGTTATTATTATTATTAGAACTATCTATTTCTTCTTTCTCTCTCTCTCCCTCCTTTCTTCTTTCTTTCCCCTTCCTTCCTTCCTTTCCTTCTTTCTTTCCTAGCATACATTAATTGTACAAAGTAGGGGATTTATTGTGATGCTTTCATACGTGGATATAATATCCTTTCACTCCCTTTATTACTTTTGTATCTCCACTACTCCTTTTTGTGTTCTTTCCACCTTTCTAGCCCTCTTTACTTTCATGACTTTGGTTTTTGTTTGTTGGTTGGCTTTTCACCCCCTAGCTTGAACAGATGAAAGAAAACATGATACTTTGTCAGTGTGGGACTGAGTTATTTCACTTTAACATGATAATTTCCAGTTCCATCCATTTTCCAGCAAGAAAAGAGAAATAATCCAATCAACAATAAATGGAATGCAGCAGACAATTTTTTAATAGAAGTACAGATGACCAACAAATATCCTTAGCCATAAGGGAAATGCAAATCAAAACCACACTGAGATTATATATACTTTGCCTCAGTCAGAATGGCTATCATGAAAAAAACAAAAACAAAAACCCCAAATAACAAATGCTGGTGAGGATTAGGGAAAGGAATCCTTAATACACTATTGGTAGGGATGTAAACTACTTCAGCCATTATGCAAATCAGTATGGAGGTTCCTTAAAAAACTAAAAACAGAACTTCTATATGATCCAGCAAAATCACTTGTGGGTATACATCTAGAAGAATCAAAGTCAGCTTACTACAGACACACTGGTACATCCATGTCTAACATGCACTATTCACAGTTGTTAAATTATAGAACCAGCCAAGGTGCCCATCAATGGTATCCAATGAATTGAAAAAGGGAATGTATATATACATACTATGAAATTTTACTCAGCCATAAAGAAGAATAAAATTATTTCTTCCTTTAATCTATTAATTTTTTCTGGGTATATTTTTGGGGGAACTTTACCAGGTATATAAATGTTTTAAATGGTTACATCTTCTTGCTGTATTGAATATTTTATTATTGTATAATATCCTTCTCTGTTTCTCATAACCTTTTAAATCTGAAAGACTATTTTGCCTGATATTAATTAGTATATCCTCCCATGCTCTCTTTGATTTATCATTTGTAAGAAATACTTCTTTCTTTTTTTTTCTTTTTTCTTTTAATTTTTGTTTTATTCATATGTGCATACAATGTTTGGGTCATTTCTCTCCCATTCCCCCTCTCCCCCCCTCCTTACTCCCCCTTACCCTTTGCTACCTGGCAGAAACTATTTTGCCCTTATCTCTAATTTTGTTGAAGAGAGAGTATAAGCAATAATAGGAAGGACCAAGGGTTTTTGCTAGTTGAGATAAGGATAGCTACACAGGGATTGACATGCATTGATTTCCTGTGCATGTGTGTTACCTTCTAAGTTAATTCTACTGGAACTAACCTTTTCTCTAGTTCCTGGTCCCCTTTTCCTATTGGTCTCAGTTGCTTTAAAGTATCTGCTTTAAAGAAATAATTCTTTCATTCTTTCACTTTCAATGTAATTTTTTTAATCTTTGGAACTAAAGTGAGTTTCTTTTAAACAGAATATAGTTGGATCCTTTTATAAAATCCATTCTACTGAGTTTAATCCATTTACATTTAAAGTAATTAATAAAGTAGGACTTGCTTCTGTCATTTTGCTATTTGTGTTTTATTTACCTTGTAGCTCTTTGTCCCTCACTCCTTTCATTACTGTTTTCCTTTCTATTTAGTTGAGTTTTATTATAGAATTTTCAATTTCTTTCTCATTTCCTTTTGTAAATATCCTTTAGCTATTTTCTTTGTGGTTACAATGAGAATTACATTGACCATTCTAACTGTAATGGGAGTTATGATACTATAATTTGAATATATGACACATTGATTTCAATAGCATACAAAAACTCTGCTTTTTTACAGTTCTGTGCCCACACCTTTTGTTTGCTGATGTCATGAAATTACATCTTTGTATGATGTGTGTTAAAAAAATAAGTGAAACAGTTTTTATGTATTTATAACTTCAGTTATGTAGTAAGAAAAACTTGAATTTACAAACTAAAGTGGCAACAATACTAGCCTTTAAATTAATAATTAAAAATATGTTAATCTAAGTTATATGGAAAATAACAAGTGGAGTTACAAACCATTGCTTCAACAATAGTACTTTTTACAATTTTACATGTATCCACTTATATTGAAATCTTTGTTTCTTTATACAGTTCTGAGCTATTGTCTAGTGTCCTTTCATTTCACCCTGTAGGACTACCCTGAGCATTTCTTACAGAGTGAGTCCACTGGCTATTAACCAGCTTAGGTCTTCCTTATCTAAGAATGTACATCTTCATTTCTTCCTCACTTCTGAAACACAGTTTTGTTGCATGTAGAATTTTTTATTGGCATTTTTTTCTTTTAGAACTTTAAAGAATTTTAAAGAGAAAACTGATTTTTGGCTTCCAAAGTTTCCAAGAAATCTTATAAACATACTACTTGTATATGACAAGTCTTCTATATTGCTACTTTAAGGTTCTTTCTTTGTCTTTGTCTGTGAACAATTCCATCACAATGAGTTTTAGTGTGGTTTACTTTGAGTTCATGAGCTTTTTGGGTATTTATTTTCATTTTAAATTTAGGACTTTTCTAGCCATTACTTCTTCAAATATTTTCCCTGAGATTCTGTCTCTTCTCTTTCTAGACTTCCACAACACATGTGTTGATCTGCTTGTTGTTACACAGGTCCCCAGAGATCTGTTCATATTTTTTCAAGTTTTTTTCTTTCTGTTTTTCAGACTCAATAATTTCTATTGAAATTAAGTTCATTTGTTATTTCTTTTCTGCTCAAATCTGCTTTTTTCTCTAGTGAATTTTTTCCTTTCGGTTATTGTACTCTTAAGCTCCAGAATTTGTTTTTGTATTTTTTCAGATTTTTCTATCTCTGTATTGATTGATATTTCCATTTTTCTCATGCATTTTTTTTACTTCCTTCATATTTTCCTTTAGTTCTTGGAGCCCTTGAAGATAGTTTTTTGAATTTGCCATCAGCTCCTTTTAGGGACTTAAGAAACAGACTGAGAGAAAAGATTTACAAAGTACACATCTGATAAGGATTCATATTCAAACTGTATAAGGAATTCTCAAAATATAACAATAATCAAAACCCCAACCTAATAAAAATTAGAAAGGGATTTGAGTAATCATTTTACCAAAGAAAATATTTAAATGGCAAATAGATACATGTAAAGATGCTCAGTGCCATTTGGGTTTCAAAAAGGTAAATTAAAACCATAATGAAATACCAAAACTTGCCCATTACATTAGTTAAATACTTAAAAACTGACCACATTAAGTGTTGTCCAGCATACAGGAGACTTGGAATTTTAATATACTACTGATAACAATTTAAAATGCTATAGGCTCTGTAGAAAACTATTTGGCAGCTTATTAATAAATTAAATATACTCATTTTAATATATAGTCATTCAAGTTCTTGGTGTTTGTCTAAGAGAATAGAAACTATTCACACAAGAATTTGTACATCATATTCATAGCTTTAGTGGTATGTTGTTTTTTGAGTTTGACATCTACATTTTGGATTCAGGTAATGATAGTTTTATTTACTATGCTTTGTTTCTTTACCAATTCTTTATATAATCAATAAATATTTGTGCAAAGCATATGGCATCAGCCATGTCCTAATTTTAAAAGATGATGTGGTAGATGAATCTATGGTATGCACTCTCAAGGAGTCATAGTCTCACAGGTGTTGGGAAGTGTGCCAATGATACAAGAGACACTAAGAAGTTCACGTTTCAAGACAACTTCAAACTTGGAGTAATAAGTTCCAGCATTCTTTAAAGTGAGGCATTTACAAGTAAGCATAAGGAGACAAAGGCGTCCATTCTTTCCACCCTTGTTGAATATAGTGCTGAAGTTCTTAGCCAGAGCTATAAGGGAAGAGAAATTTTTAAAAGTGGGGGAGGGACATATATAGAAGGAAGAAGTCAAATTATTCCTATTTGAATATTTTATGATCTTGTACATAAAAGACCCTAAAGAACCCACTAAAAAACACTTAGATAGGATAAACAAATTTGCTAATTCAGCAAATTAGCAAGATACAAAATATCATGTACAATTCAGGCCTTTTTCAATATACTAATAATGAATAAGCTGAGAAAGAACTCAGGGAAACAATCTGAGTCATATATCTAGGAATAAATGTAACTAAGGAAGTGAAAGACTTCTATGATGAAAGCTATAAAGCACTTGAAGAAAGAAATTAAAGAATCTAGAAGATGGAAAGACCTCTGATGTTCATGGGTCAGCAGAAAAAAGTATTGAGAAAATGGCTCTACTACTGAAAGCAATCTACAGATTCAGTGCAATTGCCATCAAAATTCCAGTGTTGTTTTTCACAGAAATAGAAAAATCAATCCTAAAATTCATATGGAACCACAAAAAGACTCTGAATAGCCAAGGTAATGCTGAGTAAAAAGTAATGTTGGATGTACCATCATACCTGACTTTAAATTGTATTACAGAGCCATAGCAACAAAACTATGATGGGCTTGGCATAAAGCAGATATATAGATGAGTGGAATAGAATAAAAGTCTAAGAAATAAGTCCACGTGGTTGCAGTGATCTGATCTCCAACAAAGGTGCCAATAAGTTAGGTTGAAGAAAAGACAGTATGCTGGGAGAACTGGATATCGACATTTAAAAGACTGAAACTAGTTCCCTATCTCTCACTCTATACACCAATCAGTTCAAAATGGATCAAGCACTTTGATGTAAGATATGGAACTTTGAAACTACTACAGGAAGACATAGGGAAATCATTTAAATATGTAGGTACAGACAATGACTTTCTGAATAGAACTTGACTAGCTTAGGAAATAAGAGCAAGAATTGACAAGTGGGATTGCATCAAATTAAACAGCTTCTACATATCAAAGGAAATAGTTATCAGAATGAAGAGTCAGTCTACAGGGTGAAAGAAAATATTTTCCAGCTAAACATTGAACAAGGGATTAATATCCAGAATATGTAAAGAGCACAAAAATTAAATACCAAAAGAGCAAATAATTCAATCAGAAGATGGGCAAATAAATTAAAGACAGCTCTCAAAATAAGAAGTATGAATTGACAATAAATACATGAAAAACTTTATTAGTGAAGCCACTATGGAAATAAGTATGGAGGTTCTTCAAAAAATTTAAAATAGAACTTCCATATGACTACTCTTGGTTGTATACCCAAAGGAACACAAGTCAACACACAATATAGATGTTTATTACAACACTATACACAATAGCCAAACTATGGAATCAGCCTATAAGTCTATCAAAAGATGAATGGATAAAGAAAATATGGTATATAGACACTTTGGAGTATTAGTCATCCATAAAGAGAAACAAAATTATATTATTTGCAGGAAAATGGATGGAACTGAAAATCATTACGTTAAACAAAATAAACCAGATTCAGAAAAACAAGTATCACATATTTTCTCTCATATGCAAAGCTTGACCTAAAAAATAATGGACATGAGCACAAATAGGGGATTTTGGAGGACCACAATGGACCACAAGGGCATGAATGGGGGAGAAGGGACAGCAATGGGGACAGAATATGATGGAAGTACATTGCAGGCATGTATGGAAGTGTCATAATAGAACCCCTTTAAAAATGTGGCAAGAATCTTTTAAGGGGGATAAGGGGAAAAGGATAAGAAATGTAATACAGTGAGTCATTCACTATGTAATCCAAGTATATTGAATGCATGTATAGTTGTAGCACAATAATTAATAATTATAATTATAATAATTAATATTAGTGAATATTAATAATTAATATTCACTAATAAAAATATTAAAAGTAATAAAAATAAAAGCTATGCATAAGAATATATAAGTAAGAATTTATAAAAACAAATGTTTCTGTATAGTTTTATATTAATTCCATAATGGAGTTTTCGTTGGTCCTCGATGAAAGAAGGTAAATGAAAGGGTAATAGTATAAAGTTATTAAATAGAAGATGTTTTGATTTATTCCAATATTGAACCTTTTAAATTTTTTGTTAAAATTTTCTCTCAATAATACTATATGCATTTGATTATATAATTTGTATATGCAGGAGAGGAACAGGGATATGTGGCAAATGTTTTAAAATTGGTGAATATAGATAAATTTTATATTGGAATTCTTTGTCTTATTCTTGTACATTTTTGCAAACAATGATTTCAAAGAAAATGTGAAAAATAAAATGTTGGATTGGAGGTGTAGCTCAAATGGTAGAGCCTCTGCTTAGCAAGCACAAAGCCTTGAGATCAAATACCAGTACTGCAAAAATAAATAGATAAATTAAATAAATAAATAAAAGGTAAAATGTCCTGTCTTTGATGACAATCAGGGTTTGTTTTTATTTATAAAATAAGAAAGTAGTATCTTCTACTTTCTAGTTTTGAAATTTTATTGCTGCATGAACTCCCAATAGTGGACATAATAACTTTCATTTGCTGCGATAATATATTACTGAAAAGTTGTCCAAAGTTGGTGGACTTTTATGCTAAAATTTTAGAAGTCAGGTGTCTACAATAAGTCTCAATGAGTTAAGTAGATAAATAGCTGATGTTTCCTTCTGAAGACTTAGTGACAGTATCCATCTCCATGCCTTGTCCAGCATCTAGAAGTTACTGCCCTTCTTTGGATTCCTCCCTCCAACTTTAAAGCAGGCAGCACAGAATCTTCAAATCTCTCTCAAACTCTGCTTCTGAGTTTCTGTTTGGCTATTTTACTAATAAGGTCTTGTTATGATACCAGGACCACCAGATAGTATGGGATAATCACCTTATGTACAGGTCAGCTGATTAGCAACTTTAATTTTATCAGTCACCCAATTTCTACTTTGCCATCCAACATAACATGCTGAGATATTTGAAAGATTAGGTCATGGACAGCTTTGGGGAACCACAATTCCACCTACCATATGGGTAATGCTACAGAGTAGCAGTAAAAAGACAGAATATGGCATGTAAGGACAGTGGAGAGGTGGGAAAGAGTGAGATAGTACGGAAGTTTTTAGGGCCTGCTAATAATCTGGGACATCCCCTAATGGGAAACCATAGAGAGTTTTAAGTCTGAGTGTATGTATGACAGTTTATCCTATGTTCAGTAAAGAAAGTATGCTGGTCCAGAGTGGCTCACTTAGTAGCAGACTATGAGGATATTCTAGTCATTCTTCTGAGAGTTGGTGGTAATCTGGACTTGGCCAAGGCAGTGAGAAAGGGCAGAAATCAATTACTTCTCTTTAGCATTGGAAGAAGGGAGAAATCAGAACTGAATTCCCCAGATGACAGTGTCATCTTCAGTGTTATTAAGGTATCACGTAGAGGAAGAATGAGCAGGACTTGGCGAGTGACTGGACATTGGAAGTTGAAAGACCATAAGCCAGCCAAGGTTCAACCAGAGAAGCAGAACAAATAGTAGATATGGTTTCACATGTGAGTATATTATGAGGAATTGGCTCCAGTTATATTGTTGGTTAGGCAAGCCCAAACAGCACAGGGTATACAGTCAGGAAGGGAATATCATAAGGAGGTTGGAGTCTTATGGGACAGGATCTTGCTTTTTGCACACAGTCAGGAGGAAATATACAGGCAAAAAAAAGGGACACTATGGACCCTGATGCTGTGTGCAGCCTGTGGGCTAAGATGTCCTCATGTCTCCATTAATGGCTTATAGATAATTACATTATGCCTACCCAAGATAGTCTCCCTTTTAACTAACATAGGTCAACCAATTAAGGGTTTTAATTACATTTGAAGAACATCTTTACAACAGCACCTATTTGGTTAAATACTTAGGAGACGTGTATGTAGGCTATCATTTGTCTGCTGTCTTTTTTACTATATTACAACTTTTGTGCAAGAATTTCCCTTGAAACTGGGTTTGGTTGTACATGCCTGTAATTCTAGCACTCAGGAGTCTGAGGCATGAAGAACATTGGTTTGAGGCCAGCCTGGGCTACATAGTGAGGCTCTGTTGCAAAAAAGATTCCCTGTAGTCTATTCAACCCAGAAACATACTAGGAATAGCATTCTAGGGGCTGTGCTTCAGCTTATCCAAGTTAGAGGACATATCACCAAGCTATCCCAGGAAGGAAAGAGTGATAGATTTTGCAAAGATTCCTGATTTAAGTCACTGGACTGGGGTTTGGCAGATAAGCTTGCATGAGAATGAGGAATAGAGAGTTATATTGTAGAAGGATCTTTTCTATTTTACATCCTCTGATGCTATCATGATCCTACAGAGAAAAGATGGGTAAGAGCATAGAAAGAATAACACACTTAAAGATCAATAGGCCTCCTTCCAGATGTCTACTTTACTCCAGTCTGTGGTGACTCAGACCCATGTCTGCAGGAACCATGAGGCAATGGCTCTAGGGAACTGACAGATGACACTGAGACTAAGATTTGTAACTTTCATCAGAGATTTTATTGCTTGGTAATAATATTCACACCTCTTGAATTCTTGGCCTCCTGGGCACTATAAAAATTGCATCTACTCTACTCATTTCTCTATGGTGTGTTCACAGGAAGCTAAAGCAAGTATTCAAAGAGAGTGTTGGAGGGTGTATGTAAAGTGACCATGTCAGCTCCCTATTGCATTACAGCACACATATTAACATTCTAAGGCAGTTCTGGCTCACTGTTCTCAGTCCAAAAATAGACATATCTCAGCATCCTGTGAAAGGGCATGTTTGTGCTTTCTGATATCATCATTAGGACAAGAAAGTGGATTAGAAGCTTCCTCCAATGGCCTCTGCGAATCAGAAGAGCTAGGCTGACAAAAGAGAGCATATGTAAATTCTGAAGAGGAAAAGATAGGAAGAATATCAGGAATTATAGAAAGGTGAACTTACAGCTGAAAAGGAACAGGCAACAGAGATCAGTAGCAAAGCCCCAACTTTGCTCCCTATGGGAGAGGGGAAACCAAAGCACAACCACAAGGTAAGCCCTGGCAACAGATTAGCAGACCTAGACACAAGATAAACTTCTTGCAAGCTGTAAACCCAGTGTAAAGACTTGTTGTAACAGTGACTATTCCTATGTAACAAGTTAGCATGAGGATAAAAGATAGTTTGCTGATCCCAGTATCTTGGTGCCATCTTGAGAAGGGGGACTATTGTTTGAGACTGAACTACTCTAGGGATCTTAAAAAATGAACAACAATGGCAGGAAGTCCAAGGGCATCCTGCCACAGTATCTAGGTGGAAGACAAAAACGAGAGGGGGACAGAGAGTCAACCATGAAGGTATGACTGCACCCATTATGGAGTTTAAGTAGTCAAGAACTTGGGGGACTTTCTTCCCCTACTCTCCCATGCGTTCAGGGAACAACCCTAGTCTTGGACACTTTTCCCTCAGAGGGTCACAATCTTGGGAGCTTATGGAGCAAGTAGCAACTGGTCTGGCCCACAAACTAAAAAGTTCCTTGCAGCCAGCAGCAGCTTCTGTTACACAAAGAAAGGAAGCTTCTAAAGTGAAAGCAACCCCAAAACTGAAAAAAGAGCCCTGACAAACCCCACGTTCAACCATAAATAGTATCAATCTGTACACTATGAATTATAAGAATTCTAGCTAGTTTTCTTCTTCTGAGTGGTGTGGGCATCAGTACTGGTTCCCTGAGCACATGGGAGACTATTTGTTTACTGAGCTATACCTCTAGTCCAGTGGTCAGAAAGTGCATATCAACCATGCCACTACCTAATCCTTCCTGAACACTGGGAATGTTTCAACTGAAAGATTAAAACAACCAACAACTTGGCTACAGATGCACAAGTCCCAATGCAGAAGCATAGGAAATATGAAAAACAAAGGCAATGTGGCTCTTCCAAAAGTTAACTATTTCTAAATAATGGTCTCTAATGACAGTGAAGTAGATGAAATATCAAAGAAATGATTGTATGAATGATCAATGAATTTAAAGTATACACAAATAAACATCTGAATGAGTTCCAAGATAAAAGAATGTGTACTCTGTAACTATTGGGTCAATTCTGTAGGTGTTTGGTAAGCTCATTTAATTCATAGTGTCATTTAATTCTGAAGTTTAATTGTTATTCTTTTTTTGGTCAGTAAACAAATACCTGAATGAACTCCAATAGAATACACAAAAAGAGTTGAACGAAAGAAAGACTACAATGCAGGATATGAGAGAGGAATTCAATAAAGATATAGAAATCCTGAAAAAAATCATATTAAAATTCTGGAAATGAAAAGCTGAATAAATTAAATAAAAAACACAGCTGAAAGTCTCACTAATGACTGGATCAAGTCAAAGACAGAGTAGCAGTGCTTAAAGACAAGGTAGATTAGTTAGGACATTTAGACAATGATAAGAAAAAAAGAAAGTACAAACAGAAAGTACAAGTCTTCTGAGAGAACATTGAAAGCCTAAACCTATGAATCATGAGCATTGAAGAAGAAGAGGTACAAGTTAAATCACAAAAAATATATTCAATAAAATAATAATAGAAAATTTCCAAAATTTTGGGAGATGTTCATCTACATGCAGAGGTTTTTAGAACCAAGACAGACAAAACTGAAAAATCTACAAGTCACATTACGGTTACAACAACAAATATTCAGAAAAACTGAAGAATACTGAGAGCTACAAAAGAGAAACACCAGGTACTACAAAAACAAACCCATTGGAATAACAGCAAATTTCTCAACATAAAAATCTATAAGCAAAGAGGGCATGAAATACATCATTTCACGCCCTGAATGGAAATTACTGCCAACCTAGATTACTGTTTCTGGCAAAGCTATCCTTCATAATTGGAAATGCAATAAAAAACTTCCAAGATAAATTTTTTTAAAAAAGGAGTTCATCACTACTCAACCAGCACTGCAAAAGATATTTAAAGGAATCTCACACCCAGAAGAGGAACATAAGCACAGCAATTTAAATATGAAAACTAGTAAATCTCACTAGATGAGTAGATTTTTAAAATGAGGATTAGGAAAGAATCAAACTTCACAAAACAACAGAAGGATAGGATTACTAAATACATTTCAATAATAATTCTGAACGTTAATGGTCTCGCTTCTCTAAGTAGAAGGCACAGACTGGAAAATTGGATTAAAAAAACAAGACATAAACATTTGTTACCTAAAAGAAATCCACCTTACTGGCAATAACAAACACAGGCTTAAAGTGAAAGGATGGAAAAAGTTATTCCAAGCAAATAGAGTCAAAAAGCAAGCAAGAGTAGCTACACTCATTGACAAAGCAGAATTCAACCCAAAATTACTCAAGAGACAAAGGACACTTCTTATTAATAAGGGGAGCAATGTATCAAGAGGATGTGAGAATTGTAAACATATATGCCACAAAAGTTGAAGCACCAAATTTCATGTAACAAACACTACTGTCAAGGAAAGCACAGATAGACACCAATACAATAATAGTGGATGACTTTAATAACACATTCTCACCAATAAATAAGTTATCCAGACCAAAATAGAAAAAAAATTAAACTTCAGAATTAAAAGACATTATAAATTAAATGAACTTCCCAAATACCTACAGAATCCACCCAACAGTCACAGAACACACATTCTTCTCAACATCTCACAGCACATTCTCCAAAATAAAATATTTTAGTCTAATGAATACAAGAAAATAAAATAACTTTCTGTATTTTATCAGATCAACATGAAAGAACACTAGAAATCAACAAAAAAAGAAATATATAAATATATCGAGACTGAATGATATACTTTTGAATTATCAATGGGTTGTGAAAGAGAGGGTGGGATCAGAAAATTGCTAGAAGGAAATGAAGATGAAAACACAGTTACATTTGGGACACAAAGGTGATGCTAAGAGGAAAGTTTATAGCTATGAGTACTACATTAAAAAAAAATACAGATTTCAAATAACCCAATGATGTACTTCAAGCTCTTAGAAAAATAAGAACAAGCCCAGACCCAAATCTGTAAAAGGAAAGGAATAATAAAAATAAGGACAGAAATTAATAAAATGGATAGTAAAGTAAAATACAACAAATCAATGAAACAAAGAGTTGGTTCTTTTAAAAGGTAAACAATGTTGACAAATATTTAGCCAAACAAACCAAAAGAAAGAGGGAGATGACACAAATAAAATTAGAAATGAAAAATAGGCTATGTAAAAAGTTAACAATGAAATTCAAAAAATCAGTAGGGGATGTTTCAAAATACTTTAGTCCAACCAACTGGAAAATCTAGACTAACTGTATAAATTTCTAAATGCATATGACCTTCTAAAATTGACCAACAGAATATAAACCACATAAACTGACCTATAGTGAGCAAAGAATTTGAAGAACTAATAAAGAGTCTCCAAAAAAAAGAGAAAATCCCAATATCAGATGGATTTGCTGCTGAGTTCTAACTAGGCCTTTAATGAAGCACCAACGCTCCTCAGATATTCCATAAAACAGAAAGGGAAGGAACCAATTTCATTCTGAGGTCAGTGTTATCCTGACACCAAAACCAGATAATGCCGCAACAACAACAAAGAAAAGTATTAATTAATTTCCTTGGTGAGCATATATGCAAAAATTCTCAATAAAATAATTGCAATCTAAGTTCAACAACATAGTAAAAAGATCACACCATGATACAGTTGGTTTCATTCTAGGGATACAAGGATATATAACATATGCAAATTAATAAACATAATGCAGCTTGGACACAAAGCAAAGCACAAAAAATCACATGATCATATCAAAATTCAAAATCCTTTCTATTTCTAAAGAAACTAGAAATAGAAAGAATGTAGCAACATAATATAATATATATAATAATATATATTACAAATGTATAGCAAACATCATAGTAAATGGGAAAAAAGAGAAACCATTTCCTCTAAAGTCAGGAAAAAGATATAGATGTCCACTGTCTCTACTCTTATTCAATATAGTGCATTAAATCTTAGCTAGAACAATGAGACAAGAGAAAGAAATAAAAGGGTTACAAATAGGAAAGGAGGAAGTCAAATTATCCCTATTTGCAAATGATACTACCATATACTTAAATGACACCGGAGGCTTCAACAAAAATATCCTTGGATCAGATAAATATTTCCAATGAAGTACAAGGGTTACAAAATTAACACAAAAATCAGAAACTTTCTATATACCAATAAACAACAGGTTGAAAAAGAAATTAGAAAACCAATTCCATTCTCAATAGCTTCAAACAATACCCAGGCATAAACCTAATCAAAATATTAAAGAACTCAAGAATGAAAGCTTTATCCACTGAACAAGAACTGAGACTAAAATATAGAAAGACTTTCCATGTTCATGAACAGTTGGAATTCCAATTATGAAAATGGCTATATTGCTGAAAACAATCTACATATTCAATTCAATTTCCATCAGAATAGAGAAATGTAATCCTAAAATTCATACAGATGCATAAAAGACCCTGAATAGCTAAAGCAATCCCAAGAAAATAGAACAATTCTGTACCAGATTTCAAATTATACTATAGAGCTATAGTAGCAAAAACTGCAATGGTACTGGAAGGAAAACAAACAGTGAACTTATGGAATAGAAGATAAAAAATAAACCAGAAAGCTACAGTCATCTAAATTTTGACAAATGTGCCAAAAACATACACTGGAGGAAAGACAGCCCCTTCAACAAATGATGCTGGGAAAACTGGATATCCACATGGAATACTAAAACAGACCCTAATCACTATGTTCAAAAATCAACATAAAATGACTCAAACACCTTAGTGTAAGACCTGAAACTTTGAAACTACTGCAGGAAACATAAGGACAACACTTGAAAGCATAGGCAGGGGCAATTACTTTCTGAGTAGGATCCAATTACCCAGGAAATAAAAGCAATAATTGACAAATAAGATTACATCAAATTAAAAAACTTCTGAGAAATGACCCAAATAATGTATGCACATGTGAATAAATGAATAACAATAATAAAAGAAAGCTTCTACACATCAAAGGAAATAGTACTTAGAATGAAGAGTTAACTGACAAACCAGGAGAAAATCTTTGCAAAGTATTAATTGAATGACATATTAATATATAGTATATGTAAAGAGCTCAAAAATTCAAACTCCCAAAGAACAAATAAACCAATCAGTAAATGAGCAAATGAACTGGACATTTCTGAAAAGAAGAGGTACAAATGGCTCATAAATACATGAATAGATATTCAACATCATTGGACATACAAGAAATGAAAGTTAAATGACACTAAGATTTCTTCTCACCTTGGTCAGAATGGCAATCATCAAGAAAACAAACAGCAACAAATGCTGGCAAGGATGGGGGGAATAGCAATCCTTATACATTGTTTTTGGGAATGTAAATTAGTGCAGCCACTATGGAAACTCATAGAAAATGAATAAAAGTTCTATATGATCGTACTCTACCACTCCTGGGCATATATCCAAAGGAATGTAAGTCAGCATAAAATAGAGACATGTGCGCACCCATGCTTACTGTAGTTAAATTATGGAGTCAGTTTTAGAGGCCATCAATTGATAAATGAATAAATTAAATGTGGTATATTTACAAAACTGAGTATTATTAAGCTATAAAGAACAAAATTATGTCATTTGCATTAATGACAAATAAGCCGGTTTCTGAAAGACAACTATTACATGTATTTTCTTATATGTGAATCTAGACCTAAACAAATGACATGAACATAAAGGGGGAGAGTTTGGGGAATCAGTGGATGGTGTGGATGAAAGAGAAGGTGATGAGGTGTGAACGTGATTCAAGTAGATTATTATGAGCATGTATGAAAATAGAAAAATGAAACCCATTAAAATTGTAAAAAAAACAAAGGATGAGTTATTGGAGACTAGAAAGTATAATACAGAGGTGAATATGACCAAAATACATCATATGCATGTCTGGAAATACCACACTTAAATTCCCTTTTACAATTAATAAGAAAAGGTGAATGTAACTGAAAAGGAGAAACCTATCTACCCCAAGAATCCCCTGCTTCCTGGATCCCATTTAATTTAATATCTTAGATTCTATAGGAGAAGAAATTTCCCCATGATAATTTTCAATGCATTTCCACCAAGTTTTGGAATTTTATGATTTGTAAAATTAATTTATTAATTGTGAAATCTAGAGGAAAGTCTAAAATTACCATGTGTTAAGAATGAAATGTGGGCTAAGTTTTTATGCACATATTGATTGTTATCCTCATCTGAACTGTTTGAGTGAAAAGGAACAGTACTAATAAACATACCAGAAAACCAGCCATAAGATGGGCTACAAAAACCAGGATAAACACAAAAGAATTCTGGTTCTGGTCCTCATGGTGCTTACAGTCAAGCAAGAAAGATAATTTTAAAATAATCTCACAAATAAACGTAAACTTACAAGAATAAGGAAGGATGAAAAAAGGGGTAGAGACAGTTGGTAGAGTTGAGACAACACATTGAAAGATGAGTAAACCACTCCAAGCGCTAAAGAAAAACTGTGAATTTCACTGAAATATGGGGATTCGTTCTCTCTCTCTCACTCACACATTGCTACCACCACCACCACCACCACCACCATGGCCACTGCTATCACCACCATCTCCCTCTCCATTTCTGCTTTCTCTATGGTGACTATTATACAAGTACTGATAGGAAAGAGGCCAGCTAGGGCCACAGAGTGTGCATATCACTCACACAAGGAATCAATGAGTGGGTAAAGGACATGTGAGAGCATCAATGAGACATAATCATGAGTTGACGTGCATCTCTTTGGCAAAATGGACCTTATCCTTGGGAGCCAATCTGGTGTATGTACAAAGGTCCTGGCTTAAGCAGGAGAGAGCTTTGTCCTTGTACTCTATTTTAATATTTATCTTTCTGCTTTTGGTCCATAGATTTTGATCTCAATATTGACCTTGCTCTTTACAAGCTAATGGACTAGTTTACTCCCTTTTAGCTTTAATTCTCATGTATAAAATGGTTATAATGGTAATATATCGCACGAGGTTGTTTTAAAGACAAGGTGAAGCTAGGACTGTAAATGCTTAGAGAATGCTTAGTACATAATACCTTCATATAAACACTGCTTCTTGTCATTGTTATTATGAGTATGAATTTTATTATTATTGGGTCATAAAACTCCTCATGAAACATGTGGAATATACTCTCATATAGTTATTTATTAAAGAACAAAGATATATCATCTCATCATTAAAATGCTTCCAGGTTTCCTTCATTTATGCCCTTAAATCTAAAATGCGATTATTATCAAAATGTCTAAAATATTGCAATAATAAAGAAAACACATTATGTATATTTCCACATCTTAGAGACAAATACTGCAAACATGTTGATGTATTTTCTTTCTACCTTTTGTTGGGAATTTTTATGTGTTGTGTTGATGTATGTAACATATTGTATGTGCTAAATTTTTCAAGTTTATTTTTCCTGAGTTCAAAATTATACATATTCATTATAGAAAAAATTGGAGCTACTCACCAAACATATACTCAAAGCATTGAAAGTACACAGCTGTTAATACTTTTGGTGTGTTTTCCTAAATCCCGTTCCTGTGATTCTTAAAGAAACATAATTGAAATCGTTCAATGTACACTGATTTTTAAGCATCATTAACAAGAAGACATTTATAGATCCTATTTGAAAAAAATTTCCTTAAGAACTGTTCAGTAAGAGCTAACATCAATCCTTGAGTATGTTTATTAGGTTTTCCTAATTAAAAATCTTTACTCACTTCTCTCTTCACTATGAATTTTAAATAAGTCAAAAATTATTATTCAAATAACTCGAGATCCAATTGGACATTAGACTTTCTAAATTTCTCTGCTTTTATGAATAACAGAAACGAATAAAACTTTTAGTACTCCTGCTAATTCAGTGTCCCAAATACACAAGAATTTACCATGGTACAAAACAAAAACAGTTATTATTTCAGGTGTCATCAAAGATAAAATTCCATTCTGTTAGCAAATGAGTTAAAATCCACGGAAAGTCATCCAGTGTCAAATTCACTTCTGAGATGTAGAAAGGACTAATGACCACAAGCCTTCTCAATTCTAGGTCTAAACAAATGCTAAGGAAGGAAAACCTTAACAAAATTGTGTCTTTTACCTCCAAGCCCAGGGATCTGTAAAGAATGGGATAAAAAGACAAGCTATACAGATGTAGTCTTGGTTACTTTGGAGAAATAATTATAGGTTCCTGACTTATGTAGTATTTGAATTTTGATTAATCTCTCATCCAACCGAAGCTCGATGCAAGGGTAGTTTTCTGGGCAACTGGATGTGACGGTCTTGACTCTATAAAACACATAGGCCTCATACTTTCCTCTGTGTATATGGCCAATAGTTCTCTGGTACTTGGAGTTATAGAGAGCCAAGGACAACTTTTATCCAACCTATCCTAGAAACTTACATTTTTTTTAATCTTTGAAATTTAAAACTTCTGCCAGGATGTAGGTGTATCTAGTTACTGATGTTTCTTTTTTGGAAACATGGTGAATTTTACATTTGTATCCTCACATTTTAAAACTCAGTTCACCCATACTTATAAATATGAAAGTTCTTTTCTCAGATACACCTTTGATGGCTCCTTCTGTGGAGGAAGTTCCTACAGACTCTCTTCCATGTCACTTCACCTTTGTACTTAGCCAATTCTACACTTCATTGCTTCAGTCAAAAGTTGAATTTTGCAATTCCTACCCCATTATTCTGCAATTCATATCACTGTGTTCCTTTTTCCCAGCCTTCTCTTTCTAGCTTTTTCTTATTTTCCATCAAGATCATATTTTTTACAAGCCATTAGTTGATGCCAGATTTCCAAAGTTTTCTTATGACTCTCATAGCAAATTTTTTAAAGAATTTTTTTACTCTAAGTTTTAGAATAATGTCCCCTTTATACACATCTGTTGCGTTTAATCACAGCTTTATTGTTTATCCATCCTCCAGTGATCTGTTGTATAACCAGGTCCATTGTTAACTTACAGGTTGCATAAAGATTATTTTCTGGTTCTATTACTTTGGTTACTGGTCAGGGACTGCTGCTAGTTTCTGTTCCATCCCCCACATACCTGATACTCTGAAGTTCACAGGGCTTCCTTGGTTGCTGGTTTTCACTTAGGCTCAGCTGATAGTAACCTATAGCAGGAGATTAGAGGAAGAGAAAAGAGGAGGATTGGTATACTGCTCCCTCTGTCTCTCTTCCTGAGATTGCTGGTTTCCTAGCTCAAGGTCACAGCTTCTTCTCAGACACCCATCCACACAACTCCCTGTTGAGATCCTGGAAACTGCTTACCCTACTCCTGCCTTTTATACCTACAGGTAATGATAGCTCTGCTGTTTCAGCACCTAATTGTAGTTTTGGTTTCCTCTATTCTGTCCACATGTTTGTAAAAATGTAAAAATCCCTTTGTGATGGTAAACTTAATTTTATGTATCAAGTTGTCTAGGCTGTGGTGTCCAGTTTTTTGGTCAAATACAAAGCTAGATGTCTCTGTGAAAGCATTTTCAGATGTTATTAATGTTTAGATTGCTTTAATTCAGGCAGATGACCTTCCATAATGTGAGTGGACCTCTTCCAATCAAACTGAAGCCCTTAAGAGCAAGGTAGGTTTTCCAGAAAAAGGAATTCTGTTTTAAGACTGTAGCATAGAAATCCCTCCTGAGTTTCCATGGACTTCAGACTTGCTAGGGTCTAGGATTATGTTAGTCCATTCCTTAAAATTGCTATTGCTCTCCCTCTCCCTTTCTCTCCCCCCTCCCCCATCTTTTTCTCAGACACACACACACACACACACACACACACACACACACACACACATACATACACACACATTAATTTAATAGGGTCTTTCATCCTTGATAGCTACAGCTCAAGAATGGTCTCAAATGCACATAAACACTTCCTGCCCAAATTTCTGTTTCTTCATTATTTCTCTCAGCACTTTTTTTGTGCTCCTTTGTCAGTTACTGCTGTAGGCACCAGGAACCATGTACTGGGGAAATAAGGATCTTGTTTCTGTGGAGGTTTCAAACTCCTAGGAACCTTGAAAAAGCACTGTAATGAAGAATATGGCAAGCCAAGAGAAGTGCCGTAGACCTCTTCACTTATCTTGAGTGTTCAGAAGCTTCTGTGAGGAAACCAGCTCCAGTCTTAGAGGACAGGATATACGGTTGCCAACATGGAGAAAGAGGGGTGCTTGGAAATTTATTGGACAGAAGAGCTGCCTATGTGGAGCAGTCAGGATTATCCAGAGTAACATTATCAGTAGGATATACATAGACATATAAGAGGAGATGTACTATGGGAATAGCTCCCACGAATATGATGGCCCAGAAGTCCCAACATAGGCTGACTGCAAGCTGGAGACTCTGAAAAGTTGGTAGTGTAATTCAGCCTTGAGTTCAAAAAGGCCTAAAACCCATTGGAGCTGAGGGTGTAAATTCCTGTCCAATTGAGTCCATATCCTGCAAAATTGAGGGTGCATATTCTGTTCCAAATGCTCAAAAACCAGGAGTTCAGATGTGCAATGGCAGAGAACATGGATTTCCTAGCTCAAAGAGAGAATTCCAACTTTCTTCTTTTTTTTTTGTTCTATACAGGCCCTCAAGTGGTTAGATGATACCCACACACATTGAGGAGAACTTTTTGTCCTACTTACTCATAATCAAGTGCTAACCTCTTCACATAGACACACCATAAATAATGTTTTATCAACCATCTGGGCATCCTATAACCCAGTCAAGTTGACATATAAAATTAACCATCACACTGTGTGAATGTGACTCATTTACTGTATATTTATATAATGTTTTCTCCCTGGCTTTCTGAAACTTGGAAAAGATCACAAAAGGAAGACAAACCCCCAGTTAATCCTATTTCCTACAGTTTCAGTATCTGATGAATTTAAGTGTGAAGATACTGACAAATCTTCCAAATCATATTTAGTGCCTCAGTTGGCATTTCCATGCTAAAGAGAAACTCCAGGCCAATTTTCTATCTAGTACTCTCCTTGCCTTTCCCAGCCAGAAGCAGATACTGTACCCATTTCCATCAATTTTACAGTCATTGGAAATTTCCTCAGATTGTGGCAATATTGGAATCAGAACCAAGTTCTGGTTTTCAGAACTGTTATGCGTCCCTTACCCTTGATTGTTTGATTAATTAATTGATCATCACCAGAAATTTACAGAAAGTAAAGAAAAATTCTAGAAGATACTGGGAAAGGGTTTTTCAGAAGTTGTTAACCAGATGTCATTGAAAACCAGAAGTCTGAGCCTATCATTGTTGATAAGGGGATGAGATGCAATTTCATTTATATAAGTTATGTCTGTCTACTAAAGCAGATACTTGATTGAATCAAAGAAGGCTTTTCTTGGATGCTTTGGAAATTGCTTTGATTCTCTATCTAGCACACACATCCTGCACAAATAATGTTTGAGGGAGTGGGGGATGGTTGATCTAATTGGAGAGTCTGGTTTTATAAGTAGGCTGCTTTCATCTTGCTCTTTTTTGGAAATAATAAGGTTTGTAAAATCACTGTAAATATATGTCTCAACATGTAACCCTCCTCACCCCTTTCCTCATGATTTCATAAGCAGCTGGTGTTGTCATGGCAGTTGGACAGAATAAACTTGCTCCTTTTGGGACATCTGTATCCAATATAGACTATCTGGTATGTCTGTGTCCCTTCTCTGTATACCGTGATGGAAAGCAGGCTCAGAGTTTTGGGTTCTTGCCCTATGTATTTCTCCGTATCATGAAGTGAACAGCCACTTCCTCTCCAAGTCTCATAAATGCTACAAGGATTTTCATTTTCAATCAAGAGGATGAGATTTTCTTTCTCTCTGTGATCTCAGAAGTCCTTGCAGCTGGCACTTTGCAGCAAGTGAGGACAAGTCCACTGGTCTCTTAATCAGTCCATCTGCTCAACACTCTCATAATTCCCAAAGCAGAGAGAGTCCCAGCTTTTCATTTTGGTTTTGTAAGAAAAAAAGACATAAAACAAGCCATAATTGATACCCAAAGTTAAACAAGATTGGGTAATGCATATGTATAAAGATCAAATTCATATCCATGTTCTAGGTTTGTTCTCCTTTTATTTTATTTCTTCTTAAATTTCCCCTTTGGTGAAACCAAGTGCTAAAGTAGCCTTTAAAAGTATATTTTTGCTTATAAATTGTAATGAGTTATTTGAAATAGATCACAAATAAATTCATCAATGTTAACTGTTCTTGTCTCATTTAGAGCAAAGGAGTTTGCATAACTAAAGGAGAGAGTCTAGCACATTAAGCCTATTTCAGTGGTTCTCAGTGTGGGGGTCCTCAAACCAGAAATATTAGCATTCTCTGCAATTTATCAGGAACGAAAATTCTCAGGTCATATCACAACTGGAAGATCTGGGGTGGGACCCATCAATCTGTGCTTTAACAAGCCTTCCAGGTAATTCAGATGCACTCTAAAATTTGAGAAACTGGTCTCAAATAGGCAACAGGTAAAGTGGAATTAAGAACCAAATTCTCACATCCATAGGGTGTTTATTTAGGTCATGACATGTTAAACTTGGAGCTGATCTACTTTTCCTGTGAGGATTCACCTGAATGATCAGATTTAGCTCTGTGCGTGTAATGAATCCTTACCGCACTCCCATGTGGTGGGTGCTGTTATTTTGATCAAGATGAGAAACTGAGGGTAAGTACTTTGCCTGGCGTAGGCCAACTTAGTTAGTACTGCAGTACAACTTGGCCAGGAAACCCGGGGCTTGTGAATACTGGTCTCTACTTAGATATGTAGCAATCTGGGAAGGATCTGCTTATTTTTCACAAGGAATCCAGGGCACTCTAGGAGGAGGATCTAAGGCTGGGTATATTCCCACAGTATGAAGATAAGGAAGCTTCTCAGGAAAACTACAATATGATATAACTTTACAAGCCAAAGAATTTTTGTTCTGTGATGATGAGGATCATACACAGCTATGACATAGATTTCTGTAGGTAAATCCTTTCCTCTGTGTTATAGCTCACACCAATGAAATGCTCCTTATATTTTAGTCTTACAACTTTAATTGCCTATATTTGTTGTCATTAATGGCTAAAAAGTTCTTTATCACTGTGGATGGAGAATATAGCTCCTGGATGATTGGATTTCCTGGGAATGATTTCAAGTGTGTTTGTTAATCCTACCTGTAAGTGTTCAAGGGTTATTTGCTGATGGACTCTTTAATTATAGCCTGGTTTCTTCAAGCTCTGATCATGTAACAGAAACTCATATAAGATAGTAAACTTTCATCTATTTAGAGTGAAAGCTGATGGAAAGTTCCAAATTACTCCTGGATTGTCAGCAAGAGGCAACATGACATTGTTCATTGGTAATGACATAGCATCATTGGTAAGAGCATTTTATTGTGTTATTTTGGGTACCTGTAATTTGAAAAAAAAAATCAGGAAAGGGTATAGATAAAGTGTGGATTGCGATCTAGTGAAGATAAATGCTCCTCTTCCTTCTGTTGCTTTGAAACGCTCAATTGAATAGTTCCTTTTTGGTGCCTAACTTGAACAACCAAATCACAGATGGTCTTTTTGATCTTCGTAGGACTGGAGGTGGTCCCTTCTACACTCACTGATAAATGTGGCCAGAGCCATCTTGAAAGGTCAGCATTGCCTAAGCGCCATCTCTCTTTCTCCTAGGCTTTCCTGTTGCACCAGTCACCACCCTCACCCATGGGCCAGAACAGAGCCGAGCATGGGTACAGTTATTTAGGGATGAGAATATACAGAGATGTTTTACCCTGTCTTCTTATTCTCCACTACTACTAGATTAAGCTTATTTTTTTCCCAGGCTGGATTTTTGTTACTTTTTGAAGCCAGTTTCTTTGATTAGGAAAATGATATGTTACCAAGAGGGAGAGGAGACCAAACCTAAAACAATTTGGTACTATTTCAAACTAAATAACAAAAGACTAAGTTAACTCTGAATATTTTCAAAACTATACCAAGCCTAGCTAATTGATTACTTAGTAAGTGAAGATATGCCATCTACCAAAACAGAATTAGTCAGCAATCCCATTCTTGAACCATGAACATGTTACAATTATATTTAAGGATTTCTTGTTGCCAGTGTTTTAAAGAATATGTCATATGTGAAATATAGATCCAAAAGATAAATATGTATACAAAACCAAATATGATCATATATAAACTCATGTAGAACACGTTTGTAACAGTGGAACTATTCTATGGAACTTAGGGAAGAAGGGAAAGGAAAAGAGAATGTAGAGCATCAACAATATCATAAAACATTACATCTGTAAAAGTAGAGGATAAAAGATGTATATTGAAAGCTGTTGAAAAATGGGGAGTGGGAGGTAAAAGAATATGGGAGAGCAATGGAAGGGGTTGGAGGGAGCAAAGTAAAGTATACTCACAGCAGGGATTAATTTAGGAACCCCTTTGAACATCAACTTAAATATTAATATCAAAAGACAGGACTGTAAAATAGGTGCAGTGTGTGGGGGAGGAACTTGTGGGAGAGGGGAGGGTGAATGAAGGAGATTAAGGTAAGGGCATATGGTTTTTGGACTTCATATACTTACATGAAATAGAGCAAAGAAACCTCATGTAATTGCTTTAAGTGAAGCAGGGAGGGGGCTGACGGAGAGAGATGGTGGGGGTGATCTAACCAACATACTGTAAAAGCCTGCTTGGAATTTTCACAATGACTCCTTCCTGTACAATGAATAGATCCTAATTTAAAAAGAGAATATATCATCTTGGTATTCAGAGACACAGATTTCACTCATTGATTTAGACTAGAAAGAAAATGCAAAGAATTCTCATAAAGTTTTTTTGGTGCAAGTATTGTCCTTTGTAGAACATGTCATCAAGTCACTAGCATTATATGTTTAGCATCTTTTTAGGAAATAAGCTATATGCTAAGTTAAGTATCTATACCTTATAGATGAAGGTTTTACATGTAACCAAGAACTTTATTGCAATACGAAAGTAAATAAATCAGTATTCCACCAATACTTTAATTCAGACCTTACTGCTTTGGAATTACAGTTAATGTTTTTGAGTCCATGTATGACATCTGAAGGTAGCTGTAGCAATACTGCATGGTTAAGAAGTCAGAAGGCTATGCAAATGAAGTGAGCAGGACTTTTCTGACAATTAAGTATGGACAATTTCGATGAACAGCAAATGAAAACAGATACAAGGTTCTTCTGCATTTGGAGCCTGAAGACTTTGGTGGAAGTGCAGGCCAGTTTCTTATTATTCATGTTTCTGTAGTGGTATGAGGTTGAAAAAGCACTTTCATTAATCATCTCTCATATCTCACCCTATAACCTAGAATAAAGATCTGATTTAAATTCTCACAAGTGAGAAATAAGGCTGTAGGGGAAGAAAAATGTCTTTTTCCCCTGCTATTCTCCTAGGTTCACTGACAAGAGTACAAAATAGACTGACAAAAGATAAATTAACAAGAGAAAAATAAGTAGAAGTTTATGAATACCTTCATTGTGCATACATGTGGGAACATTCAGAGAGGAGCAAAGGGGTGATTAGGTTCTGAAGTCTATATAGGTAGTGAAGAATGGGGGGAGAGAAAAGCAAATGACTTATGGGAAAGATAAATGGGTTCCTAAGAGAGCAAATGGGAGATATGGTAGTTTGTGATGTGTCCATTTAGGTATGGTGCTGACTTCTCTGAGGATTAGAGTTGTCCTAAGGAAGGAATTTATGACAATTGAGTTGTTTTTGGAGCCTTTGCCTTAGAAAAGATAGGAGATTTCAGTAACTCAAACTTCGTAAACAGAATAATTCTTATGCCATCGTGGCATATTTTGGGGTAACATATTACCTTGGGGTAACAAGGGCTGTAAGGATGAAAAGATTAAGAGGGCCAATCCTGGTCATAGGCCTACAAAGGTATAGAACTGGTGCTTTTGTCTCTGGGCCTATTGGTGTCTCCAGTGACCACCACAAATTGACCAAGTTTTCTTTATCTCAAAAAAAAATCATGAAGGAAACACTTATAGAAAGCAGCTAATACAAATAGATAGGATGAAGGATCACTAGTGAATGTCATTTTCACAGTGACCATTCATACTTCCCAATCCTTCCAACCAAGAAAAGGTAACAGATAAACTACAGTTATTAGTCCTGCAACCATAACAAATACTGGAAAAGAAGTACTCCAGTCATCAATGCTTCCGATGGGTCTGTGTCTGGAAGTCATGCACTTGAGTCAGCAGATAAACATTTTATTTTCCTCATGGAAACATGGTATCCTTGCACGGATGTGTTCAACTGATATCTTATGGAAAATCTTCACTTTGTACATTTAGCAGAGAAGATATCTAGGGCCCTGTTTATCAAGGTTGGCCACTGGTATAACATAATGGAGACATTATCTCCATCTGCAGATGATAATAGAAACTGAGTGTCAGCAACAAGACCATCTTTGGGTGCACAGATATTTGCATCCTCTTTATAAAGAGGAAATACTAATGTAGCTTAAAAAAAAAGAATAAGAGGGAAAGTGGAAATATTTGTGTGTTTTTAACTTATCTACAAGGAACAACTCTTTCCTGGTTGTGGACTTCCACCCATCATCTCTCTCCTATCCCTCCTGAAAGTCTCACTTTACTAAATTACAGTATCAAGTTAGATGATGGAAAACTTATCCAGCCATGATTTCAGCAGCCATGCATTACTGCGAAAATCCTGTGGGCCAAGAAGTGCTGCTCTGTCTCTACTTGGGGAAGGAAGAAGAATATTTCAATCAGATCTTAATGTGAAGATTGGCCTGTGATGTCTATAGTGGAAGGTCTTTCTTCACCTCCACATCCAGCAGCCCTATAGCTCCCTACAAGTATGAAGATTCAGAAAAGCAATTTAACATATGAAGAGATTTAAAGTAATTTCAAAAGATGAACAGAAGATGACAATAGGTTGGTTTGTTGAACTGTGGTTTTTCAGAAGCACATGAAGAAATAAGGTCCTTGGGTCTTCTTTTAGGTAGCTATCTCCCACCCACTCCATAGGCATGACCTAACTCAGTGAGATTCAGAGCGGTGAGCAATGGATAAGGCTGACTGTGACTTTGACATAATTGTGGTTTGAATATGGCTTGTTTCCTTTAAACTCATGTTGGGACTCAGTCCCCAGTATAACCTTATTAGATCTTTAAGAGGAATTAATGTTTTTTGCAGGAGTTCTCACTTTTGCAAGACTGGATTTATTTCTAAATGGAACTCAAATTCCTTGACTTTTTCTTGCCTCCTATCTCAATCATGTATACCACTTCTTTGCTTTCTGCCATGAGGCGTTGACCAGAAACTAAACAGATGCCAATACCATACTCTGAATTCCAGAACCGTGAGCTGAATAAGCTTCTTTTCTTTACAAATTAACGACTCTCTGACAATCTGTTACAAGAATTATAGGAACAGAAAATGGGCTAAGGCACACAAGTTCACTTGAGAGGTGGCTGATATCTTGCTATGGTTTGAATATGGTCTGAGAGTCCCCCTTCATATGCTGAAATTAGTCTCCATTGTGAGATTTTAAGAGGATGAAGACTAAATCCAACCATGGTGTTTAAAGGTAGGACCTTTGGGAAGAGATTAGGGATTAGAGAAAGTCATGAGAGTGATTGAGTCCTTGTGGCTTTATAAGGGGAAAACACACATGCACTCCTTGTCTCTTGACATGTGATGCTTTTGCTACATCAGGACTCTATCAGCAAGAAGGCCATCATCAGATGAGTATCCTAGAACTTGCACTTCTAGAAGTGTTAGCTAAATGAACCTTTTCTTTATAAAATAATGTACCTCTGGTATTTTGTTAGAGCAGTGGAAATGGGCTAATGTGTAGTCATTAGCATGATTATTTTCTGCTATTGTATTCTCCATCATCAGCTTCTATATGATTAGATGATATCAAACCAAATTGTGGCTAATTATGACTTGACCTTGGTTGTGAAAATAAGTGAAGTTTTCAGTTTTTACTCCTCTGTGGGAGAATATAGCATGTATCAGTTTGCTAGGACTACCATACCAAAGTGGCAGGGAGTGGGGGTATTAAACAAAAGAACTTTATTTTCCCATAGTTTTGGAAGTTAAACATCTAATACTAAGGTATCTGATGGGGATAGTTTCTTCTGAGATTTCTTGGCTTTTAGAAGGTCATGTTCTCCCTGTGTCTTCATATGGCCTTTCCTGTGTACATGTATGTACACAAATTTCTTCTTCTCATAATGACATCAGGCATATTGTATTAAGACCTCCCCAAATGAACTCATTTTAACTTGATTACTTATTTAGAGACCTGATTACCAAACACAACCACATTCAGATGTATGGGTTGTTAATACCTCAACATAGAAATTTGTAGGAATGAGGGAGAAAATTGATGCCAAACAAATAGACTCCAGCTAGACTTGAAGCTCAGTGGAGGGACAGATCTGAGTCATCTCCTTTTGGCTCTATGGTTTTCAAGAAAGAACAAAGATGAAGGACAGCATTCTCAAGATATTAGATATATTGGCTAAGGGTCCATTGAAACTGTTGGTGGTGACAATGGTGATGATGCTGTTGATTTAAAGTAGCACAGCTCTTCCTCAGCTTGCCAGTCTTGTGTGTGGAGAGCTTAACTTTTGAGTCAGACTCAAGAATCATTTAGTCTTGGCTAAGGCTATCATCATTTACCATTACTTAGAATATAAATCCTTCCTACTGTGAAAGGACTTGAGGTGGTATATATATATATATATATATATATATATATATATATATAACTTTAAACATAATGAAAAAGAAAAGACTAGCAATCACATGAAAATCTTTAAAAGGAATAGATTTTACCTGGAAAAGCTAAAAAAGATAGTTTGACCTTTAATTTTTTGGGAGTGTTCCCCAGAAACAAAAGAAGACAAAGAAATTGTACTGAGATATGTCATCTTTGTGGGCTATTAAAAAAAAAGCAAGCAAACTTGTTTGCAGAGTAAATTTTTCTCCTGGAACTAAACTTAGGCAGAAATTTATTGTGTAAAACATTTTGCAGGGACCTAAGTGAATTAAGAGTGTCAGATGTTGAATAAAGGATAGTGGATCATAAAATATAGAATGTCTTCAAATAGTTTTAATGAAAGTAATTATTTATAATGGAAACTGTGTATAGCTAATGTTAGCTTATAAAAAGAACACTTGATATAATTCATATCTTTGGGGAAATAAAATTCTTACAGAACTCTCTCCTTGTGATAATTGCAATGACAGTTAGTGGGAGAAAGAAACCTTGAGCTCCTGAATAAGCTACTATATTTCAACAGAGCCCATTATTGAATCTTTGCACAGGCAATGAATGGCATGTCTGGCATGATCTGGGCTTAAAAGCTGATAAAATTGAGTGACTTCAAGAAAGAAAATGCAGAAACTTACCTATTCTATTTATCTTTCCATTTTATTTCTTTCCTCCTCCTTTCCCTCCTCTTCTCCTCCTTTTTCCTTCTCCTCTTCCTCCTCCTATTCATCCCCCCTTCCTCCCCTAGGTTTCCTTTTTTCCTTCTCTTGCCCTCTGAGAGAGAAGGTTCAGAAAGTCAGTCAATGATATCACTGAATAAAAACAGTTGAGAGGCTCTCAAAAATAGGATGCCATGTGTTTGGATATAACCAATTTCTAAGAAAGTTCCCCAAGCCTCTGAACTTCTTGGCATTCATAACTTTTATAAGTTCCCTCTAAGACTATATTAGGTTCAGTTTGTGACCAATAGGATGTAGTAGAGTTGATGGAATGTCATTTCAAGATAATGTCATTAATGACATTTTGCTTCCTATTTGCTGTTTCTTACCTCTTTTTGAATTACCACTCTGGGAAAAACCACATTCTATGTCCCAAGCAGCCCAATGGAGAGGCCCACCTGGCAAGAAACTGGGGCCTTTTGCCAGAAGCCACTGAATGAAGTGGGAAGGGGATTCTATAGCACATCAACTTTCCCAAGACAATGGAGTGTGGTGTCTTTACCTAGAGACCCTGACTAGAACCATTCAGCTAAAGTGGCCCCAATTTCCTGACCTGAAAAAACTGTAAAATAATATGTTTGCTATTTTACAGTAACCTAATCTGAGGCAAGTAATAATCTGTACTAGGAAACTAATAACAGCATTTAGTTGTAAATTACTTGAATTGCCACAATTCAAATATAGTCTCTCTCTTGCTGTAATGTATCTTCTCAGGGAAGTTTTTCCTGACCAACCACTCTGTCTAAAACAGCACCCTGACCTCCTTGGTCACACATCCTCACCTTAACTCAGTTTTCTTTGTAATTTTTATCACTACCCCATTGCATTACAGTTTCCTTTTTATTATTTGTCTCTTAAGCAAAGTAAATCTCCCAAGGGTAATGGAATTGCCTAATTGGTTATTTCAGAACCTAAGAAAGTGTTTGACACATAGCTAGTGTTCAGTAAATATTAAATGATTTTTCTATGTCTTTGGTAAATGTTGGCTCACAAAGAGTGAATTCTGGGACAAGCAGGACAACCAGGAAAAATTGAGTGAGAAGATGGATAGAGGGGTCTGATGAGTTTAGGACAAGACAGGATCTGGATGGAAAAGGGAGGTATCTAGCAGTCTTTGGGTTGTTTTCCAGAAAATTTCTTGGTGGGAAATCTGATAGTGATGAATGCAGATCTTCTGTAAGGAGGATTGCTGGTGGTGGGGTGCAATCTGGCTGAAAATGAGTTTCCATGCCTCTTATGGAAGGCTGAGAAAAGTTTGTGTCCATATCCACGAATCATCTGCTGGAGGGCTGGCTGCAGCCCTTTCGCGTATTGTCCTCTCAAATTGCCAGTGTGGACAGATGAATGAGTGTTCCCCTCAGGAATAGCACAGAGCCTTATAGATAGTTCCTCTAGATAGTTGTCATGTTGATAGTCCAGAAGATAATGCATGACTTTATTTCCTGGTCCTTACTACTCAGCCCAGATCTCCTGCCAGCTAGGGTGAGTTGTCTTTGACACTCTGGGGTGTATTCTCTTTGTCTCTCAATATGCATCCAAGCCATAAGCTCATCTTTTTGGTGTTACCTTAGAAACATGCCACTTCTCACCACTTCCATCTTCACCTCTCGGTCAAACCATCCTCACCTCACTTAGATTGTTGCAAGAGCTCTCTAGTCTTCTCTCTCCTGCACTGTGTGACTTAAGTCTGTTTCTACACAAAGCCAAATGTGCCCTTTAAGATACAAGTAAAATCATATGCATCCTTTTGTTTAAAATTCTCCATCCTCACTGGGAGTAAAAGCCAAAGTTCTTACAATGACACTAGTTAACAGTAGCCAGGCTGGCCTTTTTGCATTCCCTGGAGCTCCAGGAGACCTCAAGTATTTGCATTTCTAGGAGCCTGGAGTAATCCTCCTAAAAACACCATTGACTTGTTCTCTCACCATTTCCAAGTCTTTTCTCCACTGTCGAGTTTTCTGACTCTTTCCCTGCTTTATTTGCATCATAGAACTTCTCATCCTCATTCATATAGATGTGTACTTTCACCACATACACTCCCAAATTCATACACACACACAATTAAATTTTTGTTCCCTATCTGCCTTTGGTAGAAAAATGTTTCTCAGGGCAAGGCATGGTGCTAAACTCTTAGCTACTTGGGAGGCAGTGGCAGAGGGATCACAGTCTCAGGCTAGCAAGGTAAAATTAGGGAGATACTATGTGAAAAAAAAAGGAAAAACAAAAGGACTGGGGCATGATTCAAGTGGTAGGGTGCTTGTCTAGTGAGTGTCAGGCCCTGAGTTCCATTCCCAGTACCAGAAAGAAAATAAAAAAAGAAAGAAAAGAAAAATGACACTGAGATCTCATCTCACCCTAGTCAGACTGATAATCATCAAGAAGACAAATAACAATGAAAGCTGGAGAGGATGTGGGGGAAAAGGAACTTATATATACTGTTGATGGGAATGTAAATTAGTGCAACCTCAATATGGAGGTTCCTCAAAAAACTAAAAATAGAACTAACATATGATCCTGCTATACCACTCTTGCACATATATCTGAAGGAATGCAAGTAAGAACACAACAGGGACCTCTGCTCACAAATGTCTATTGAGCACTAATCACGATAGCCAAGTTATGGAATTAGCTTAGGTGCTCATCAACAGATGAATGGATAAAGTAAATGTGTGGTGTTATTCAGCCATAAAGAAGAATGAAATTATGTCATTTGCAAGAAAATAGATGGAACTGGAGATCATGATGTTAAGTGAAATAAACGGGACTCAAAAAAGACACTTATTTTATCTTGTATGCAGGATCTAGATATAAAGATAAACAATAAACATGAACACAAAAGGGGGACTATTTTAGGAGGAAATAGTGGGAGGTAAGAGAGGGCAAAAGAGAGTGTGGGGGGGCATAGGATCAAATTACATTGCATGCATGTGCATGTCTGAGAAGGGTATAAGGAAATTCATCTTTAAAAATTCAAGAAAAAAATTAAAAAACCATCAACCTAAGAATGGTAAAGAGAATACACTATATATGTACAATGGAATGTTATTTAGCCATAAAAATAATGAAATTATGTCATCTACAGGGAAATGAATGGAGTAGAGATCAAGATAAGTGAAATAAGCTAGTTTGAGAAAGACAAATATCACATGTTCTCTCTCACATGTGGGATCTAGATCTTAAAAAAAAGTAGACATGAGTGTAAAATGGGGACTGTTTTCAGAGGGAACCAGTGGGAGGGGGGAGGGCAAAAGTAGAGGGTGATGGAGGGTGAATGCAATTGAAGTGCTTTATATGTGTCATGAAAATAGAATAGTGAAATCTGTTAAAATGTTTTAAAAGGAAGGATAAGAAAGAGTAATACAGGGAGTGAATTTGATCAAACTACATTATATGCATGCATGGAAATATCACAATGAAACTCCTCATTCCATACAATTAATATGCACTAATAAGAAATGAAAATAAACATCATAAAAGTGCTTCTCAAGAGGAGTGGCTCAGGTCTGGATCCAGGACGGCAATGAGAATGCAGAAGCACACAGTGTGAGCTCCATAAATAAAAAATCTTGCTGAGACACTGGAGCCACACTTGGTAGGAAAAAAAGCACCAAGAAGAATCAAAACTTCAACACCCTGAACCCCCAGCCCTTACAAAGACTTCTCCACACCACGTTACACTGAGAAAACAGGAGGCTCTCGCACCACCAGACACCAGCTCCAAACCTGCTTGGCAAACATCCAGCAGACCAACAGGTGAGCAAATAAGCATCATGCAGTATTCCCACAGCCACCCCTGGGATAAACCAGTACAGCTCCCTGGACAGACTTATCCCCTGCCCCACAAAAAAAACTGAATAATAAACAAGGAACTGAAAAAGAACACGCAGCAGAGGGGGCGGGGTGATGTAAGTGCACTGGAGAAGAGGGGTAGGCAAGGAGCTGATCTCCCATGAGAACTTTTAGAAAACAAAGACTGGAAAGGCAGAAGGGCTGACAGTGGGCAGGTGATAAGCCACTGCCTGAAATACGGCACATAGTGGTCCACAAAGCACATCTCCTGAGCCAGTAAGCAATGTCCAAAGTCAAATGTTGCAAAATTGAAAAACAGTCAGCAAACCAACATAACATGTTGACAGCAGGGAGCCAGCTGACGGATATCGGACCTTGCCCCAGAGAAAGGGGGTGAGACAAAGAAACAAGCCACCAATAAACCAACACAGTGAAAACCCAACTCCAAAGCAGGATGGCTGGTGGGCTACAGAGCTGATCTTTGGAACATGAAGACAATTTACAAACTCAAACTGCCACACCTCACTGAGGTGAGCTGACTAAGCAGCTGCCTCTGAAAGACAGGAAAAAAACCTGGCGAGTCTCCCCAACCACCTGTCAAGACTAAGACAGAGCTTTGAATTAAATACCAACACCAGGACAGGATGCTGAAGGACTAACACCAGAACTACTAAGACTGAAATTCTATTGTTCTTGAACCTGGAATTTTTTTATGTGTTTGTTTGTTTGTTTGTTTTGTTTCCTGTTTGTTTGTCCATCTCTCCCTGTTGATTTTTTTGGTTTTCTTTTTTTTCTTTCTTTCTTTGTTTTGTTAGTTTTACTATTGTGAGTTAGCTAATATTAAATTACACACAAACCAGGGACAGAAACAGAATACATACACTAACCTAAAAGCCAACACACTCACAAAACAAAATTAAACCAAGGGAAAGAAAACAGGTGAGTGAAACCACCAATAACCTATCAAGAACATAGTTACACAGCAATGGGAAGATGAAAAAGGAATGGAAACCATTCTCCCCGCTAAAATAAAATAATACAGGATTCAGAGGGAAATGAAGAAAATGGATATCCAGTTCCAGATTCCAACAGAACAAAGATAAACTACACCAAGGAACCCAACGAAGCCCACAAGAACAACCTGAAAGAAGAAATCCTACAAGTAAACAATGAAAATTTCATGAAGATGTTGCTAGACATGGTCAACCAAAATGTACAAGAGGCACTCAAGAAATTCCAAGACAACAAAAAGAATATGAGAAGACACAAAAACAAATAAATGAACTGATAGGAGCCCTAAATAAACACCAAAGTGAAACAGAGAACACTATAAGTAGAGAGATAAATGAATTAAAGATAAAAATTGACAATATTAAAGAGGAAGTGACCCATGATATGGAAAACCTCACAAAAAAGAATGAAACAGAAATACAAAACACAATGGAAGGCCACTCTAGCAGACTAGAACAAGTGGAAGACAGAATCTCAGAACTTGAAGATAAAATGGATGTTAAAGGAAAAACTGAAGAACTATTAGTCAAACAACTCAAAACCTGTGAAAGGAATATGCAAGAACTCACTGACTCCATCAAAAGAACAAACCTGAGAATCATGGGCATTGAAGAAGAAGAGGTGCAAGCAAAAGGAATTCATAATATATGCAACAAAATAATGACAGAAAATTTCACAAATCTAGAGAAAACTATGTCCATTCAGGCACTGGAGCATCCAGGACACCAAACAAACTTGACCAAAATAGAACTACCCCACAACATATTAACATTAAAACAACAAGCACAGAGAATAGAGAAAGAATATTGAAGGCTGTAAGGGAGAAAAAATAAATAGCATACAAAGGTAAACCTATCAAAATCACAACAGATATCTCAACGGAAACCTTAAAAGCAAGAAGAACATGGAGTGAGGTATTCTGGGCACTGAATGAAAATAACTTCAACCCTAAGATACTCTACCCAGAAAAACTATCATTCAAAATAGACAGAGCAATAAAAGTCTTCCATGATAAGCAGAAACTAAAACAATGTATGACTACCAAGCCACCACTATAAAAGATTCTTCAAGGAATTCTGCACACAGAACATGAATGCAAATAAACCATGAAAGGACAGGGAGCACAAAACCACAGGAGAAGAAAAAACAAGAAAGTAGAGAGTAACACTGATTCAATTGCACACAATCAAACCCTTAAACAACAACAACAACTAAATAACAGGAATCACCACATACCTATCAATACTAACACTGAATGCTAATGGACTTAATTCCCCCATCAAAAAACACCATTTGGAAAACTGGATTAAAAAAGAAGATCCAACAACCTTTTGCTTACAGGATACCCATCTCATTGGCAGAAACAAGCACTGGCTTAGGGTGAAAGACTGGAAGAAGATTTACCAAGCCAATGGCCCCTGAAAACAGGTAGGAGTTAGCAATCTTATCTCAGACAAAGTAGACTTCAAAATTACATTGATCAAAAAAGATAAAGAAGGACACTCCATACTAATAAAAGGTGAAATACACTAAAAGGAAATAACAATTATTAACCTATATGTACCCAACATCAATGCACCCAATTTCATCAAACATACTCTGAAGGACCTAAAAACATATATAGACTCCAACACAGTGATAGTTGGAAACTTTAGTAACCCCCTATCACCAATAGATAGGTCATCCAAACAAAAAATCAATAAAGAAATTCTAGAACTAAATCACGCCATAGATCAAATGGACCTAGCTGATCTGTAAAGAATATTTCATCCAACTTCTGCACAATACACATTCTTTTCAGCAGCCCATGGAACCTTCTCCAAAATGGATCACATCTTAGGGCACAAAGCAAGTCTCAGCAAATATAAGAAAATAGAAATAATCCATGCATTCTATCTGATCACAATTCATTAAAACTAGAACTCAACAACAAAAACAACAGTAGAAAACATGCAAACAATTGGCAACTGAACAACACATTGCTCAATGATCAATGGGTCATTGATGAAATAAAAGAGGAAATTAAAATGTTCCTGGAAGTTAATGAAAATGAAAACATGACTTACCAGAACCTATGGGACACAACAAAGGCAGTCTTAAGAGGAAAGTGTATAGCCATGAGTGCATATATTAAAAGGACAGAAAGATCTCAAATCAATGACCTAATGCTACATCTCATACTCCTAGAAAAACAAAACAAGCAAATCCTAAAACAAGTAGAAGGAGAGAAATAATAAAAAATAAGGGCAGAAATTAATGAAATAGAAACAAAAAAATACAAAGAATTGAAACAAAAAGCTGGTTCCTTGAAAATATAAATAAGATTGACAGACCCCCGGCAAACCTGTCTAAAATGAGGAAATAAAAAACCTAAATCAGTAAAATCAGAAATGTAAAAAGGAAGATAACAATAAACACCACAAAAATCCAGGAATCACCAGAGTCTACTTTCAAATTCTAATAAATTTGAAAATCTTAAAGAAATGGACAAATTTCTAGATAATTTTGACCATCCAAAATTGAACCAAGAAGCTATTAATCACCTGAATAGGTCTATAACACAAAATGAAATTGAAGCAGCAATGACAAGTCTCACCAAAAAGAAAAGTCCAGGACCTGATGGGTTCTCTGCTGAATTCTATCAGCCCAATAAAGAAGAACTAATACCACCTTTTACTGTTCCACGAAATAGAAAGGAAGGAAAACTGCCTAACTCATTTTATGAAGCCAGTAACACTCATCCCAAAAACATACAAAGACATCTCCAAAAAGGAGAAGTATAGGTCAATCTCCTTAATGAACACTGATGCAAAAATCCTCAATAAAATAGTGGCAAACCTAATCTAACAACACATCAGAAAGATCAATCACCACATCCAAGTCAGCTTCATCCCAGGGATGCAGGGGTGGTTCATGATATATAAATCTATAAATGTAATACAGCACATTAATAGAAGCAAAGACAAAAAAACCACTTGATCGTCTCAATAGATGCAGAAAAAACCTTAAATAAGATCCAACACCACTTCATGATAAAAGCTCTAAGAAAACTAGGGATAGAAGGAAAGTACCTCAACATAGTAAAGGCTACATATGACAAACCTATAGCCAACATCATACTTAATGGTGAAAAACTGAAACCATTTCCCCTAAAATCAGGAATGAGACAAGGATGCCCACTCTCTCCACTCCTATTCAACACAGTACTGGAATTCCTAGTCAGAACAGTTAGGCAAGAAGAAGAAATAAACGGAATACAAATTGGTAAAGAAACTGTCAAAATATTTCTATTTGCAGATGTCATGATCCTACGTCTTAAAGATCCAAAAAACTCTACCCAAAACTCCTAGACACCACAAATAGATACAGCAAGGTAGCAGGATACAAAATCAATGTACAAAAATTATTAGCTTTTCTATACACCAATAATGAACAAACTGAGAAAAATTATATGGAATCAATTTCATTTACAATTGCCTCAAAAAGATCAAATACCTAGGAGTAAACTTAACAAAGGATGTGAATGACCTCTACAAGGAGAATAACAAACCCTTAAAGAGAGAGATTGAGGAAGACTACAGAAGGTGGAGAGATCTCCCGTGCTCATGAATCGGTAGAATCAACATAGTAAAAATGGCTATACTACCAAAAGCAGTCTACATGTTTAATGCAATTCCCATCAAAATCCCAATGACTTTCATCACAGAGATTGAAAAATCTACTCTAAAGTTCATTTGGAAACACAAGAGACCACAAATAGCTAAAGGCAATACTCAGCAAAAAGAGCAATGCTGGAGGTATCACAATACCTGACTTCAAACTATATTACAAAGCAATAGCAATAAAAACAGCATGGTACTGGCACAAAAACAGACATGAAGACCAGTGGAAGAGAATAGAGGATCCGGATATGAAGGCACACAGGTATGCCCACTTTATTTTTGACAAAGGCAACAAAAACATACAATGGAGAAAAGACAGCCTCTTCAACAAATGTTGCTTGGAAAAGTGGTTATTCGTCTGTAAGAAACTGAAACTAGATCCATGTTTATCACCCCATACTAGTATCAACTCAAAATCAATCAAGGACCTTAATATCAGACCCAAATTCTGAAGTTCGTACAGGAAAGAGCAGGGACTTCCTCAATAGAAGCCCAGCAGCTCAGCAACTAAGAGAAAAGTTGAATAAATGGGACTTCATAAAATTAAGAAGCTTCTGCACAACAAAAGAAATGGTTTCTAAACTGAAGAGACCACCCACAGAGTGGGAGAAAATATTTGCCAGCTATACACCAGGCAAAGGACTTATAATCAGAATATATAGGAACTTAAAAAACTAATCTCTCCCAAAATCAATGAACCAATAAAGAAATGGGCAACTGAACTAAACAGAACTTTCTCAGAAGAAGAAATTCAAATCACCAAAAAACACATGGAAAAAATGCTCACCATCTCTAGCCATAAAGGAAATGCAAATCAAAACCACACTAAGATTCCACCTCACCGTTAGAATAGCCATCATCAAAAACACCACCAACAACAGGTGTTGTCGAGGATGTGGGGAAAAAGGAACTCTCATACACTGCTGATGGGAATGCAAGCTGGTGCAACCAATCTGGAAAACAATATGGAGGCTTCTTAAAAAACTAAACATAGATCTGTCATATGATCCAGCAATCCCACTCCTGGGGATAAACCCAAAGGAATGCAACACAGGCTACTCCAGAGGCACCTGCACACCCATGTTTATTGCAGCACTATTCACAATAGCCAAGTTATGGAAACAGCCAAGATGCTCCTCTACTGATGAATGGATTAAGAAAATGTAATATTTATATACAATGGAGTTTTACCCAGCCATGAAGAAGAATGAAATCTTATCATTTGCAAGTGAATGGATGGAACTTGAGAACATTATTCTGAGTGAGGTTAGCCAGGCTCAGAAGACCAAAAATCGTATGTTCTGCCTCATATGTGGATTTTAGATCTAGGGCAAATACAGCAATGTGGTGGGACTTGGATCACATGACAAGGGGAGAGCACATATGGGAGGTATGGGGATAGGTAGGAAACCCAAAACATGAAAGTGTTTGATGTCCCCACTCCAGAGGAGCTAATGCAGAAACTTTAAAGTGACAGAGGTCAATATGGGAAGGTGATCAGGAACCGGTGAAAAGGTGAGATAGAGATGAATCAATTTGGGTTGTAACACACTTGTGCATGGAAGCAATGCTAGGAATCTGTCTGTATAGCTATCCTTATCTCAACTAGCAAAAACGCTACATCTTTCTTATTATTGCTTATGTCTTCTGTTCAATAAAATTGGAGAAACGGGCAGAACAGGGTGTGCCTGGAAGTGAGGGGGGTGGGGGGAAGAGAGGGGGTAGGGGAGGGGGGCAGGGGAGAGAAATGGCCCAAACAATGTATGCACATGTGAATAAATGAATAAAAAAGAAGAAGTGTGGCTCAAGTGGTAGAGCGCCTGCCTAGCAAGTGTGAGGCCCTGAGTTCAAACACTAGTACTGCCAAGATAGATAGATAGATAGATAGATAGAGAGAGAGAGAGAGAGAGAGAGAGAGAGAAAATTGCTTCTCAAACTTAAATCTGTGAATTCTGTTAAAGAACTTTTTTCTTTCTTTTTCTCTCTCCCTCTTTTCTTTTCTTCCAGAGTTGGGTATGGAACACAGGCCTTGCATATGCACACATACTGACAGGCACTCCTCTGAGCTATACTCCAGTCCAGAATCCAAATTTTGGACTGCATCTTAATTTTTGATATCTCAGTGCGTTGATGCTGCTGGTCCACAGACCACACTTTGAGATGCAGTAACAGTACTGCTCAATACAGCAGTCACTGGTTACATGTGATTGCTACATTTTAAATTAAAGTAAAATAAAGCATAGTATTCAGTTTATCAGTCACATGACCACAATTCAGGTGCTTACTAACCATGTGAGATTGGTGGCTTCTGAATGAGACAGCACAGATCTAGAACCTGTCATTATTCTGGAAAACTTAATGAATGCTGCTCTAGCTGTCAGAGACTATTTAAAATTACACTAATAAAAACTGAACAAAATCTGAAAAGTCAGTCATCCTAGCCACATTTTAGGTGTTCAGTAGTTACCTATGGCCAGAGACTACTGTCTAAGCAAGCATCCAGAACATTTCCATCATCAAACAAAGTTCTGTTGGAAGGCCTGTGATTGCTTTAGAATATAAGCTCCATGGGGGCATGACATTTGTCTGCTGTGTTCATTCCTCTATCTGCAGTGCCTAAAAGAATAGGACCCTTAAGTGAGCCTTCAAGAAAAACTTTCTGATTTGAATCAAAATGCCGTTTCATGTCAGTCTTGTCTCATTGCTGGTGGGCATCTTGAATGCAGGGATTATGTTTGCTTTTCATGTGTCTCCCTCCATCAGAAGCAGAGGGAAGGTCACAAATCATGGCCTTCTGGATTGAAGGTTCAGGAAATCATCTCTGTGGGCCCCTGAGCATCTTTATGGGGCAGGACCACTCGAGCTAAAAAGCAGGTGGATACAGAGAGAGCCTAAACTCTGAGGATTCTTATTTGTTTTCCATTTTCATCAAACATAGAGGGCTTAGGGATGCTGAATTTTACACTTTAAGAGAAAAACTGCTTAAGTCACCCATAAAAACCAATTCTCTAGATCACTGAGCCTCCTGCAATCTCTGATCAGAACAAGTTATGTAGTCCTTTCCCATTCCAAACACCACTTCATCCTTCCAGATATGTCATTTTTCAAATGTACTTCATTCTGAAATAGTAGCAAAGTAAGACGCATGCCACTAAGTGATTCTTTTACATCTTTAATATTTCACATCTTCAGTTGTATCTTTCCAGAGTCAGATCTAACTGCTCCATCAGAAAGAAAATACTAAGAAGCAGCACATGCGAAAGTTTGGTTTTGCTCCTTGGAAATTATGTCCCTAGAATGTTGGTTTCTTCTGATTATCAATTGTATTCATCTTATTTTCTTTCCAGAAAACATGTCTGGCAACAAAAATTTAAAAGTTTGTACCAAAGACACATTTTACTACCACCACACTGAAAAAAATATTGTGTTTGGCAAAGGGGAGACCTTTGAGTACCATCGATAAACACCCGTATCTTCAGTCACAGTAACTAGAGCTGAGAATGATATCTAGGCCATGAAGTCCTGTCTGCATCCTAATTCAGATGGGTATTTATCCTCTTGGCTCTCTCCTATGGCAGTTCAATTTTATTGACTGACACAAACATCTTTTTTGTCCTCATTCCGGCATCAGTAGAATATCTTATTCTTTTATTCTGCCTAGTTGGACATACTGGAAAATTTAGAATGATTTCAATAAAAATTGAGGCCAGATGCAGTACTCAATATTTTTGATAGATATGCCTCCATTCCTATTTTGTTCTGTGTCTTAAAGCTAATGTGTTTCCTACAGCTAAATAGAATACTAAGCAAGTGAGAATTTCAGATGGCACCAATGCTGGTACTCTTCAACCACAGATACACATACACCATACATACATATAAGTGTTTATTTCTCCTATCATCCACCTAATCATTTATATATCATCTATATTTTATATGAAAAACATCTCCCAACACAAAATGTGAGCAATGGTAATTTTTCCAAAGAATTCAACCCCTTTACCTTTGCTGCTCTCCTATCCTCTATTACAGAAATTAAGTAATTCTTTCAAACATCAAGACCAAATCAGTGGAAGAAGTTGGAAGGAACTTCCTGGAGTGTTAAATCCTAATCTATTTATTAGGTACCTTGATCACACTTGAACATGTTATGGAAAGTTAAAGGGAACTCTGCCTTTCTGTATCTATCCTATGTGCCTGGGGAAGAGTTGGTCCCTGTTTCTGTGTTTGGTTTTTTGGGTCTGTGGAGATTTATCTTGATCCAACACCACATGGAGGGCACGCTGCCATGGATTTCCAATGTCCACTGGAATACTGATAAAAGGTGTGAACAGATTATTTCAGGAAGCACCTTGAAGACATTCCAAGTGCTGGACCATGGGACATTCAGGGACATTTGGAAACTGTTAATAAAGAAGTTAAGAATGAATGAACTGTGTTTGTTCTGAAACTTTTGGCCATGCTCACTACTTTTAGGATGGAGTAGTGGGAAATCTTTAGGGAGATTGAAAAAGAGCATTAAAGCAGTCTTTATTCCAATTCTGCTAAGACAGAAGGATGATAGCTAAAAGTGATTTTCTGAATGATTAGGTATTCAGATGTGCAAAATCCTACCAAAGTTAGCTGCTGATGCTAACTTGAAGTTAACTGAAATTCATTTGTATATTAATAGTAATGGAATAAAATAGACAATCTCTAGACCTCTTTTACTACATGATTCATTTGTATTGCACCGATTAAAGTCAAAACATAAAGGAAACTGTTTTTCTGTTATGAAAAGCTTGGGACCAGCACACATTCCCATAACATAGTGAACAGAAAAGTAAAGTTTCTAGCTACAACCCCTTCAAGGGAGTTAAATCACTTCTGAAATGAAGCATAATGTTTTAAAAGTTCAGCTATTTGTAGTTCTTGTCCATTGTTGGACACGTGGAAAGAATATGTTTGGGTGTTAAAAATAGGGATGGTGGAGTGGCTCAAGTGGTAGAGTGCCTTTCTAGCAAGTGCAAGGCCCTGAATTCAACCACACACAAAAAAGAATAGACCCAATACAAATACAGCAATATTATGAAAAACTGACCACACTAAGGAGAGGTCACATATGAGAGGGGGAGGGTAAAAGAAGGAAGCTAAGAAGATTAATATGGTTGACATACTCTCTATACAAGAATGAATATAGAAATCTTAAACTGGCTGAAGCCACCAGAAGAAAGAGACTAAAGTAGAATGAAGAAAAATAGAGGAGATGAACCAATTAGGGTTATATAACATATATACGAGAAATATGAAGAAACTCCCTGTGTAGCTACCTTTATTTCAAACAAGCAAAAATGTCATTTTTCAAAATCAGAGAACAGGAGGGCAGAACAGGTTCTAGGGTGCGGGTTTGATACCAGTGGGAGAAGGGAGGTGGTCGGGAAAGGGGGTAGAAGAGTGAATGGGGGCAAAAACTGTGTAAACATGCATGTAAATGCAAAAATGATACCTGTTGAAACTATTCCAGGAATAGGGGGAGAGTGATAAAGGGGAGCAGTGCAGGGGATGAATTCAAGCAGGATACATTTAATACATTGTGAGAACTTTTATACATGCCACAGTGTACCCTCACCCAGCTCAACAATAAAAAAAAAAAAAGGAAAAACAGAAGATAGCATACTCACAAACCTTTTGATACTATGATATTTTTGAGAAACAAATGTCAAAAGAGCCATGATACATTTCTTGTAATGGCTTTTAGAAGTTATTGAACCATATCTATCATATCTATCAGAAGGTCATTAACAGTTCACTAATGGTTCACTAACAGTTGTCAAAGGATGAGCTGATAGTCACAAGTAATATATCTGAAGGGTCCTGCATTCTCACAGGAGCAAAATCTAACATTCTAAATGCTACACAAGGAGCAGAAAAATGTACAGAAAATTACTATTGTGATGATCCTTCAAAAAAAGAAAAAAGAGAGAACCCCACAAATTCGTTCACTTATGGTTCTTTCTCATGGGTAATTAGGTGTCTGCATGCAACCTGTAATTCGCCTGCCATGAATGGAATGGAATACCTCTGCGGTCTTTCACATAGATGCGGGTTTCCATTTCCAGGATTATCTCCAAAAATATTCTGTACTCCTGACCAATAAACACTAGCTTTGAGACAATGGTACTTTCTGCTGGATTTTGGTCAATCCATGTTTAGAAAGATTGCCTGAGAAATTCTTTGAAACCATCACAGACCCCTCAAGGAACACACTTCCTTCTGAAAATGGTACACAAACACCTGAGAATATGACCAAATCAGCTAGCACAACTAATGGTCAAATTAATCCAAATTAAAATAAGGACCAAAATATCTACGACCCAAACCTACAAAATATAAGACCTTAAAATATAGGACCAAACCTGAATTTGTGTTTCATTAGTCCCCACAGGGAACCTTATCAGCAGTATTACACAAATGGAAACAAGTACATCAAATTTATTCCACTAAAACAAAGAAATATTAACCTTTAAAGTTTTAAAAGTTGCTTTTGTGAGCACCATAGAATTACCAAGTGTTTCTTAGTTTTAACCACATCTTTCCGAAGCCTTGCTTAGATCCCACCTACTTCTAAGGCCCTCTAAGGCCCAGTCCTGAAGGGGAATTTTGACACACAGTTGCTGTATGATACGTTTTTTGTTTTTCTTATTTAGAATTTGTGGTAAGAAAGGTCATTTTTCTACTTGGCCAGATCAAGTTAATGGCTATGAGAATTAGTCACTGGATCCTTGAGGTCATAAGGTCAACGGACTTAGGGTGAATGAAGCTGAAGAAACAAAAACTCTCAGCACCTCAGAATGTGCAGCATTAAAAAAAAATGCAGAAGAAGTTATCACATAACACTTTCACCTTTAAGATCATCTTGCCACTTGCAAGTTTTAAAAGGAAGAGAGAATAATGCTCCCTTGTGGCAGTGTTTGTAATACCCATTGCCTTCCCATGTGCACTATTTTAAAAAGAAACATTACACACAGGAGCCTCAAGGCGATAGTACCAGAAAAACAGTGCCAGCTTGGAAATCGGAAGGAGACTGGTTTTCATTATGTGAGTGAGAGGTCATTATTTCAATGTCTCTCTCTTTCTTTAAATCCACAGCCTCTTGATCTCCAGCCTTCCAGCACGTCCATGGTCATTATTCTTTGAGTGTTTTAAAATTGTAAACATAGAGGAAAGTCAACCAGAGTCCCACAGTTCTAACTAGCTAATGGAAAGATTTTGCTGCCCCATGCCATTCACACAGATCAACTATGCCATGAATCGTATGTGGGCTGTGTGGTTGCAAAGAGAACAGGAGAAATTGATGGAATTCTCCCTCTTGGGCTCTTTTCCTAAGGTGAGGTTTGGTGAGCAAAATGATCTCTTCAGGCACTGTTCTTAGTGGCAACAGTATGAAAAGCTAACATTTATTCATTATTATCTGCATTAGGGGATGAGGCTGCAAAATGAGGAATCAGTTGAAATCCAGTGCATTTGTGTAGTTATTCTTGAAGAGTGAAAATGTAAAATTGTACAAAGATAATTGTATCTATTTTGCTCTCCATCTCAAAAAAAAAAAAGCTTTGTGAGAAAAGGAAAGGGACTATTTATCAATTGTGATAGTTTTGTCCCTTAATCTACTGTCTCATAAATGAAAAGGACCATGATAAGTTTGTTTAAATTCTAAATGTAAATACCCATGAAGAATACACTCATGCTGCAGAACCTTTTTTTTTTTTAAAGTTTTATTGATAGAGGATGACTGTGTTCATTAGTGGTTGGAAGAAGGCTAGAGAAAAAGGAAGTAGTAATAATTACCAATTAGTCTTTGTAACTGGAAATCGTCTCTCCTACATCTTTTGTCTGCCTATCTGGAAATGGCTTAACAAGCCCACTCAGATTCTGGGAGACACTTGGGTTGGTTCCTGAAAACCACAATGATTGTCAACTCTGCCTGCAGAGAAACAGGATTTCCATTGCTCTTGTACTTCTAGGGGCTTTCATTGTTTACTTCATTACCACAATAGACAAATAAATTTATATTCACAATCCAATAGAATTTGGAGTTTCAGAAGACTCATCGTCATGAATTCACAAATAAAAGCCACTTCTTGGCAAATTTAAAGGCTATTCTTTAAGTCTTACTTTGTCACATCTATTTTGAAAATTACTGACAGTCTATTTTTTGGTGAAGGAACATGGTAAATTTAGAAACCTCAGTTATGCTGATCATCCCCATCATATGTATGTAGCAGTTACAGTGACATTAAAGAACACTTGTGTTGGCTGAAAAGCCAAGGAGTGTTGAGGGAGGGGGCTCACCCCATTTCTGAGCTAGATTCTGGAGAATCCTGACTGCAGGTTCACAGACATCAGGCTGTGTTTGCTCTGTTATTGCCTATGCTGTTTGGAGAGCCAGGCAAGCTGCTCTAAGGCTCTTAGTTTGTCAAAGATATTATGTTCCAGTGTTGCTTTCTCTCAATGCTTCCTTCCTAGAAAATGTACACGCCAGTGTGTATGTGTGTGTGTGTGTGTGTGTATGTGTGTGAACAAAACAGAACATGTTATGTTTCCCTATGGTGAATCCAAGGCAATAACAATATTTACCTCTTAAATGTACAGTTAATGTTTTGATAACGTTAAGTGTAGTAGAAAGAAATTACCTCATTAACCTTATCAAATATTGTCTTGCTGAGTGGGCTCTATCGTGCTGTTTTAGACAGTCAAGAACATGTGGTTTGTTACTGCTCAATGTCTGCCTTGTCAGAAAGTATGAAACACAAGTTGAGGGTCTTTTCCCCTAAGAGTTGTTCCTAAGCCTGCATCTCTCTGCTAACACTATTCTTTTGGTAAATCCCATCAGAGCATGACTCCCCAGTTATAGAACTGTCCTGGGCATGTATTAGGTTCTCAATAAACACTCGTTGCATTAATGAATAAATATTATGTTTTTCAACCTAAGTTATTAGATCTTATTATAATACACCCTTGGTATCCAGGGGCATATGTTTCCACGGAGACCACTGATGAGGGAAAACTCTGAATGCTTGCCTAGAGTTCAATACTGTACTGTAGATGCTTGGCTTATTCTTTCCATACTGCCACCCACCTTCCACTAAAGATCAACAAATCTAAGATTCTTATTTTACCACTTCAATTAAGCACATTAAATTTGACCTTGCTTTTGGGGCACCATTTGCTTTTTTGGGAGACAGATTCTCACAAAATTAAGGGCAGGGAAACACTCAGCAGGTCCCACAATGTTTCAAATACAAGTGACCATGATATAGGTCTCACTGAGAACTTCTCCACATCAACTGAGCTGTATGATGTACATGTGAAAATTTAAAACTTTTGTTTTTGAAATTCCTTTCAAAATTGATTATTTATTTATGACCATGCTTAAAATCACATATAATTAATCTGGGAATAAGGTGAGTTAACAGAATTGCTATTTGATCTGAGGTTTTTTTTAGAGGGGCTAGGGGGGCATAGCTCAAGTGTAAAGCACCTGCCTAGTAAGTGTGAGGCCCTGAGTTCAAACCCCAGTACCTCCACAGAAAAGCATCAGGAACTGAGTTCCTTTAGGGTACAGTCGTTGAACTTATTCACCCAGAACCTGTTATAGTATCTGACATACAGTAGATAGTCAAAAATGGTTGCTTAAGGGCTTTTTTTTAATGATGAGCACTTTCATGAAGAAAGTATAGCAATCACAATCTTCAGTCCCCATCACACTGATAATTACTTGAACCAGAATAGAATTTGGACACACTGATCTCATCAGGGTAAAATTCAGCAGCTAAGCAACTATAAAGACAAAACTTTCACAGCACAGAAATGACTACTAGCAAATATTTAGGTCAAGGATTTTTTAAAAATGGTTCTTCAAAGCCATCCTCAGACACTTGGATGATGCTCACTGTTGAACACCTGAGAAACAAGCAGAGCTTAAAGGCAGATTTCCTGAGGAGTCCACGAGATTGGTACCTCATGGGCTAGCTCTGCAGGAGATGCCCTGTCTGTTTTGTTGACAGGCAGGGATTGTGCCCTGTACAGCAACTAAGTGGAGATGTTCTTTCATCTCATGTGGCTTAAAAAGCAAATTTGGGGAAGTAAAAGTGCTCTAAAAGATGAACTTGTGGCTTTAGGAGATGATGCTCTAAAAGAGATAAGGAAAACTAAATATCCCAAGTGACTTCTGGATCTGAGTGTCTGTGAGAGTATTTCTTACCTCATGTGAATGGCGTTGTCCACTTGGTGGCTAGCTTAATGAAACCTGCTGACACTGCTAACTTTAGGTAACTGGAGCTGTATTTAGGCAAGTCTTAATGACAGTATTAGCATCCGCTGTGGACAAATGACACACTCCACATTGTCCGGCTGAAGGACCAACTTCCCATGTATAGATCAAAACCAAGAATTTAATGTACCAACAGCATGCAAGAGGAAAACTAATCTCGCATCATAGATTTTCTGTGTGAACATTTTCACAGTAAATATTTGCCTAGTCACTCCGTTTGTTCTCCCTCTTCTATTACCTATTCAGAATTTCTTCCAATGAACTTGTCTCTGAAGTATTCATGATTGCCAGCTATTGAACAACTGCATCACCTTTGGTGATTTGTTAGTGTTAACTTAGACATGGTAAACAGTTTCACTGTATTACTTTCCCACTTAAAATTTTCAATCCTTTCATTTTCATTTTGCATGCTGTTAGCTATCAAACTTCCCACAGCCTTTTTCTAATTGTGAACAAATGCAATGATTTTAAGAAGTCATGAGACTCAAAGGTGAATGCATTTTACTCATTGCTGGCTTTATTTTAATATCTCGATGAGATTTAAGATCTTAGCTTTGAGTTTCATTGGTTTATTTGAAAGTGTTAAAGCAACACAGGATCAGAAGAAGTTGGACAAATACACTTAAATTTGCTATCTCTTAAAGCCTTCCTAGCTGGTAAGGTGAAGTTCTCCACTTGGTTATCAAGGCTTGCTTTCTGCCATATTGATTTCTTAGATCTGAAGGTTTAGGTGAGGAAGGAGATTTGGCACTTCACTTTTTCCAAGTACTCACAATTTTCTCCTTTTAATTCAGGTTGCCATCTTCTCCTTCCAGGCTCTGAGATACTTCCTTATGCTCTAAGATACTTTTTCTATCTTTTTCCTTTTTTTTTTTTGGTTCATAACAACTAATGGTCAGCATACCTTTGAAGATTCCCTGTAATATTTGTAACCAGTGCTGGGGTAAAATATATTCAAGTCAACAATTACATACCCATAATTCTGAAGTCCTGAAATCTCTGGGAAAAACAGACTATTTTCATTATTTATTACACAAATTAATTTGGTGACAAACCTGACTTGAACTAGAAGAAGACTATAGTGTGTAATAATCTTATATAGAATCTCTATGCATACATATCACTACAAAAATACTAACATGTTTGATTAAGGATGTTGTTCCAGGCTATGCTGTGGGTGTTACAAAAAACACCATGTAAAAAACCAAACCAAACCAAAATACACCATGTATAACTTTCTAAAATATGCAAAATTATGAATTCCAAAACCTGCTACCAAGAGGTTGGTTTGAGAAGTTTAAGCCCTGAGATATATTCTGAAGGAGGTGTTTTTTTGTTTTTGTTTTTGTTTTTTCACTTACTGCCCATTTTAAGCCAAGTCAGAAGGTTTGGGAAGATGACAAAAGCACGGATCCAACTTTAAAAGGACAGGCATAGCAGTTACCTGGCTTGCTTTGTCATGAAGCAAATTTCTTGCTTGCTTTTGAACATCCCTGCTGAACACCCCTCTCCTCTGGCAAGAGTATTACAAATGAAGCCGAGCCTGATTACCAACATATTGCTTTATTTCTTGGTGGTAGTAAATTAAGGCTTTCTAGAGTCATACAGCACGCAGTGATTTGAACATTAGAATTAAAAATAAAAGAAACAATGAGCATTCAATTTAGCAGAGCCAGGAAGTAAGCAATGTTTTAAAACAGACAAATTTCCTTGTGAGGCCTTTTGCTTGGTCTCTAAGAATCTGCTGAGCTGTTTCCCCAGTAACCTCTGTCAGAGATTCATACCCTGAGGTTGGAGCAGAATGGATGAAGATGAGACTGGGAGAAGGAGAATCTGAGAAAGAGTGGGTGCTGGGCAATCAGTGTGAAAAGTTGGCTTGGCCTCATGCTTGGAAGACATTTAGGTGAGGTGGTCAGGTGGTGATGACTAAGATATGCAAAATGCTTTGGGGAGCCATTCTGGATCTTCCTGTTCACTATAAGAGCACTGAGTCAGCTCATTGGAATACCTAAGTGCCCAGGGTTACAGGCAATCCTCCGTGACTCTCAAATCCCGAAAACTTAGAATCACAAGCTTCCTTCTACTTTTTTTATGTCTTTAAACTCTTCACTAAGTACTCTCTCCTGCCAAACAACTCACTTTCCCCCATGGCGTATAGTCTTGACTGCACTTCTGAACTGATGATGATGCTAACAGGACGGGAAGTCATGTTTCATATGATGTATGAAGAAAACCTGAACAGATACCACCTCATCACTCTAATTCCTCCTTCCCTGCATAAGACTACAGCATGCACAGGAGCCTACAGTGGGAATGCAGTTGTCACATGGTGTGTGTAAGCTTTGTCTGAAACAAATTCAGCACGCTTGGCTTGGAAAAAGGTGCTGTGATTGGATGGGGGACCCTCTCAGAAGGAAGTGGTGAGCTGTTTCAACAGTGATGAAGAAGGGATGTGAGTAGAGAATAATTAGGGAAAGGACCTTGGTTTACTAACAAAAGACAATAGATTTCATGCAAATGAACAATGGAATTTCTTCTGGCTATCTGATTTCACATAAATAAGATTAGCAAATTGATTTCTATACAAGTAGGACCAATTCAAAGCCCATCTACTGAGAATTCATATTTTGTATTTTAACATTGTATACTAAGGGCTTGGTTGGTGGACTACCATATGTCTTATCAATGTGCTCCTTCTTATATCTGTCTGGCACTTTTGAGTGAACAGTATTTAAATACCTGCAAGTTTGCTTTGCATTTTTCAACGGAAAACATGTAGACAGCCATGGGGAATGGGGTGGAGAGACACACAAGGTGGCAATTTGCACAATTAAACACTTACAAATGTAGCCCCAATAGGCTTAATGTGATGAAGTCTGGATGTATAAAGAAATAAATAGAGGAGCAAAGTCAAAATTCAATCTGAATGACAAAGAAGCAAAGAGTTTGTCCCTGCCAGATGCAGGACAGATGTGCCTGATGCATGCCACATGTGTACTGAGAGGGATTAGAAAACCTTTGAGGATATGTGTTCCCTTGGGTCTCACTTGTTAATTAAAAATTCTGAGGGTCTTTCCTCCTCCTTGAAAACACTCAGATGATAGGACTTGTATGGGGATCAAGGCTTTATCATGATGAGGCTTTCTCATGCCTCACTAAGATGGTGTGTGTGTGGCGTGGGGGAGGGGGATGCTGAAAGTACTCCTGCTTAAAGATCAGTGTTTCCAGCAAGGCAGGAAATGCAAAATAAACTGGGATGTGGTGGTGCTCAGAGGGGTGCCCTTTGTGCACTGGCTTTGGGACTGCAGGACCTCCTGAAATCACAGAATCAGTTCTCCTGGAAGAAGTGAATGCCTGTGCATTCTATGTTGAGGTTTTTCTGCTTATTGTTATCTCTGTTCTTTCAATTTTAAATGGCCATGAAATTAATCCTCAATTCAGGCTGGGAAGCTGAAGCCCAGAGAAGTGAAGAACTTTGGCCAAGGTCACACAGCTGGTTAGTGGCAGAGCTAGGTGGAAAAGGCAGATCTCTTGTTTCCACCATACTGCTTGCCATAATGGATTTTTACAGAAAAGGATTTGGAAAGCTTGTGCCATGACATTTATTTAACCACACTTTGGTTGGCGTGAGGTTAAAGAGTGGGGCTTAGGCCAATCAAGCAGTTTAAAGAGAAGTGTTAGCATTTTTACTTTGATGCTTTTTGTTGTTGCTGTTGTTGGAGGGGAAAAGACAGGAAGAGAGGGGCGGAGAATTTGGGGGGTGTGGCCTATGTTCTGGAGAAGGAAAGTAAGGTGCATTTCTTAAGACACTGCAAATCAGCCTACTGAGGTACATCTTTTGTGAAAAGAGAAACTGCCTACAAATGACGTGACCCAAAACACCGTTTGCTGAATACAAATTTGTTTTCGCCTCATTTCTTTGACCTCTGTTGCTCATGAGAAATGAGAAAAATAAAAAAGCCAGATTTTTAAAAAACTTCCTGGAAGAAAATAGCTGCTTATGTGTGGGTGTCGTTGCTTACATATGCTGCTTTTTTTTTTTTTTTTTTTAACCAACAACAAAACATTTTGTTTGGTTCGTGTTTGTCTGAGAACACTCCAGATGGAAGTTGCCCCTTCAGAAGAAGGCAGGGTTGGTGTGCTCGATGACGCAGCGTTTGCAGTGGCGTTTCACAAACCGCAGGGCCTCCACGGAAACCTCGCAGTCCTGGACATTGAGCATCTGGAGGTCAAAGCAGTTGGCGGCCACGATCTGCAGGCCCTGGCCGGTGATGCTCTCGCAGGACTTGAGGCTCAGCCTCTTGAGATTGAAGCAGTTTAGGGCTAGGCATTCCAGGCCTGTATCGGAGACCAAAGGGCATTTGCCGATGTCCAGAGACTTGAGTTTGGTGCAGTTCTTGGCGAGGTACTCAACGCCGTGGTCCGTGATGCCCTCGCAGCCCCTCGCGTTGAGGTAGCGCAGCTTGCTGCAGTACTTGGCGATGTAGCGGATGCCCACGTCGGTGACACGGCTGCAGTGGGCGATGCTGAGGTACCGCAGGCGGGACTCCAGCTTGGCGATCTCCCGCAGGCCGAAGTCGCTGACAAAGCGGCAGTCGCTGACGCTCAGCTCCTTGATGGACGCGCAGTAGATCACCAGGTAGCGGAGACCCTCGTCCGTGAGGCGCACGCAGCGCCGCAGGTACAGGTGGGTGAGCTGCGTGCAGTGCGCTGCGATGGTGTGCAGGCCCTCGTCCTCCAGCACGAAGCAGTCCGTCATGTCCAGGTAGCGGATGGAAATCTGTTTGCCATGCAAGGGGGACAGTTTAATGGAGGCCTCCCGGGTCAAGCTGATGCAGGTCACTTTGGAGCACCCTACATAAAGAAGACAGAACACATGTTCAGAGCAACCCATCCGAACTGGAGCTTGTTCCTAACTTTTGCCCAAGCCCAGCCCCGAGGCTGCCTGTGTTGTCCCTTACAGGGAAAAAAGCAAGAAAGGGTTCCCTATGATCACTTGATTATTTGGCTATTTTGATTATTTGGATTTCAGGGGATTCACTGACTTTAGAATCAGACCAATTCGATTGGTCAGAATTGATCAAGATCAGTTCTTGAAACACTGCTAGTTGCCTGATGTGGGATACACCATTCTTTCGTCTTAAAATGGGATAATCACATTCCCTACGAGGCAGCTGTGAAGAAGCAATGAGACAATGTGGAAAATGTGGAACAATGTGGACCCTGGAAAGTTCAGAAGTCCACAAAATGGTCTGGTAGCTCAAAAATTACATATAATTCTGAAACATCCATTGTACATTTCAGTTCAGTAAATGTAACACTGCAAAGACGTACAAAACAAGTTCATAGTACATGAATATAAACAGCTAATATTCAGTCAATATATTACATAAATATATATGCATTTCATTCCTCTACATTATATATAATATATATATATATATATTTTTTTTTTCTCATTTTCTCTCTGTTCTTCTCAAATCCCTGTGGCAGGTCTACAGCCAGATGCCTCACTTCAGATATCTCTGTGCCTTGGCTGTTCCGTGCAACATCCCAGGCTTCTGAACAGCTGCACAACGTGATGCTGGGGACTTTTTCCTGCCCCCCTGGCAGGTTTCCCAGGAAATTATGATAAAACACAGGTCCTGGGAATATCAGGGTTCGAATGTCATGTGCTACCAACTCAAGAATTTCAGGAAGAAGGGAAGCCTACAGACATGGCTCGCCAGAGGCTAGGCATGTTGCTCCAGGGGACTTCTGGTTTTGTGGGAGGTGGTTAGTCCCCCAACAACTTTAGCTCTTGAAATCTTTCTTTGATTTGAGTTTCCTTCTTTGGTATGACTGTAATCCTGCATATGGTGACTTTATCTGTCACCTGTGATGTCAATGAAGGCATTGTTTTACTCAGACCATATGATAACCTTTATTCCTACACTTGATTCTAGTTTCCTTTTTTAAAAAAAAAAATATCTAGCAAAGTCTGTTGCACTCCAGGAAGAATACAGTATTTAGTTCAGGAAAATAAATACCTGTTTTGAAAAAACGAGTTCCAAATTTAATGAAACATTCGTTTAATACAGTTGTAGTAAACTATTTTGATTTGTATGTACCATTTTATTTCAATCATTTTCAATGCTAAGGTTAGGTTAGCTCTAATTCTTATAGATTTGTTGAGTTTGGATTGAAAAGAAAATAAATTAGTTCATGGCTCAGTGGGTAATACTTATGGGTAGTTCATGCATTCATTTATTATAGACACGGAGCACCATAGAAATCATTCAATTTAAGTTTATTTTTAAAAGATAAGGCCTCTGAGGCTCAGGAAGATAGTGTATCTTGTATGCCCAGACTAGGGTAATTTTCTTGACTGCTGATTCAAAGCTTCAATTGTAAGAGAAGAGGTAAGAAATGGCTACAATGTGTCATAGAACAGATGCTTTGCACAAGGGATCTGCATCAGAGGAGTCAGCATGAGACAAACATTTGGACACTGGAGAATGGTGTCTTCAAAGTGGTGATATCTAAGGGATCTTTAAATAGAGAAGAAAATGATCTGGATATATATGTATGGAGTCCTATTAGTGAAATAAAAGCAAGACAAATAAGAGACACAAGAAAGTGTGGAGTAAGTCCCTGGGGGACTGAGGAGGATTTACAGGGTGTCTGAAAGGATTTAATGAGAATTAAGACAGGAATGGTTGGGTGGGACCATAACATGGGGGGCTGTCTTAATATTCAAAGTAAGGTAGATGGATATTATTCCATATGAAATGGAATGGATGTGTTGAACAAGTCTGTAGGGATTCTTTAATTAACTTCAGACTTCATTCGGCTTTCACAAATTTGCTCTTCATTACCATTTCCTCTCATTATTGGGGTAACATCTCTACTTTCTCTGGAATGTAAGATGGCCAAATCAGTGAAGATTAACTACTGATTTCTAAGCATATTAGCAACAATTAACCATAGAACAATGGTAACAGCTGTGATCTATTGAGGGCTTGCTAAATGGTTCTCAGCAGAGAAGCATTCTCAGCATGTGAGGACTGACCATGACTATCTCTTTTAATCCTAAACCACCTCATTTTTATTGATCAGGAAATTTTGACTCTACAACTCTACAACTTCCTAAATGCAGCTTAGAGTATTAGCCAATGGAAACTTGCAACTTTTTAGAGGTCAAGATGACCCTTTAGGGCTTTGACACTACTCTGTTCATTTAATTACAATGTCCTAATGTATAAATATTTATAGCTTGTAATGAGCTAACAAAAAGGGACCTGTGAATATATAAGGATGGATTGCAAATCTCAATGATGCTCTCCTTGCTTAGGCTCAAAGGCAGCCACCCACAAGAAAACACTCAGTGCTCTGTACCCAGGTGAAGCTTGGTATTAACATGAGTGATGAGATGAGAAGTCTATTAAGAAAGTTGTTGAAGAGGGGGTGGGACAGAGGAGTGACCTGCATGCAACCCAAAGAGGTAGCCACACATCACTACATGCACAAACAGGATGTGTTTTGGGACATAAAGATGGTTCCATGGAGTACATAGTTCCAGTGTACTTAGGAAGGACTCTTCATTTAGAGCCTTATATGCTCTACTGAGGGACTTGAATTATTCCTGAAAGTCACAGATGGAGAGCAATTGGAGATTTTGTGCAGAAAAGTGAAGGTTATACCTGTAGCTTGAAAACTTTCTTCCAGAGGTTGACTATGTAGAGGGTGGGTTGAGGGGTTGAGATGGGTGTAAAGTAAAGGGTACCTCCATGAAGGCAGGTAGAGGAGAGGGGATGGACTCAAGGCACTGAGAAATTAGGATCACACGCACAGGATACCACTGACCGGATAGTAAAGATTAGAGAGAGAGAAAAGGGTCTTTTGTTGGAGAGAACCTTTTGAAGCAACTTTATTTGCAATAGATACAACATTTTTATTTTGAAATTTGGTTGATTTTAATGTATTCCACTGACATGTAAAGATACCACTAAAAGGTAATATGTGATAATGATCAGACACTACTGTGTCTTAAAATTTTTTGTGATTTGAAATAGTAACTTTCAGCATGGGCATTTTCTGCCTTGTTAGGGATGAGGCAGGAATTCTTATGTTTTCTAGATGATTTAAACTCTAGAATAGTGATGAAACTTCCAAAGTTGGAGTTTATTGCCATGGAAAAGATAGCTACTATTCAAGGCCAACTACAGAAGCCAAGGAGTACAGGGTATGAAGTTAACCTGGGCAGCACTCTGGCCTCTCTCTGCATCAACCTATTTCCAAATTTCCCCAGAACTGGAGGGGATTCGTAGGAGGTGCTGATGACAAATCTACCCTTTGAGTCTGTACAGTCTTTCAAGTCCATCTACCTGAAATTCCTCCCAATATCTGGTATTATGTGTTCTGTACTTGGCAATCCACAGTTCCCACTTGATTTAGACTGTACATTTATAGATCACTGGGCTCACTGAAAGACATGTCAGGAAGCTGCATAAATATATTTGAACCTGCAAACTAGTTAGGTTGAGGTAGAAGATAGATATCTACCTCAGACTTAGTGATGGTTAGTCAAGAAGTAGAACATTATCATTCAGACTAGAAACCCAAGCATTTCCATTCCAAAATGATCAAAGTGGTTTCAGCATCTAGAATTTCAAAAGGACCCCAAAAGAAAAACCACAATTACTCACAGTCTGTGTGAAGGATGCATGGGAAGCCCCTTTAACAAAGATGGGGATTCCAAAAATGAATAATTTTCTAGTCTGAGAAAATAAAATGAGATATATATAAAATGCTAAAGACCAAGTTCTTCAACTAAAGAGCAAAAACATCTAGAAAAAGCTGTATGAGTGAGCTCTTCCAAATCACAAATGTTTGAAGTTAGTTACCACATTGCAGTGGTTTCTCTTTCCAGAATTCCTTGGAGGAAAAATGTAAGAAAACCCCCTTGTTTCCTGCATCTTTATGCCAATGGCTGCTCATGACTAACACAACATAAAGTTACTATGGTTTTGTCCTGAAGCCAGCTGAAGTAGACGGATCAGCAAGGGAGAGAATCTGAAAAAAATAATGGACTGTCAGATGTTGGCTTTTGAAGGAGAGAGCAAGCTGAGAGCTGGATTTACCTCAGATTTTGTTGGAGGGCATCATTTACCTCAGATGCTTGTAAACCCCAAATTCTATTTATTTGCCCAGCACGTGATTTTTTACTTCTTGCTGCCCAACCAACCATTCCTGAGGTGGTGGCTCATGCCGTCCATTTCTTTTAACTCCCTGATGCAACTCACACATTTCAGCCTTTCCAATGTTCATCTTTTGACTGTGCAGCAGATGAGATAAACAAAGGCTGTTAGTCAGGCTGGATCTCTGTCTGGCGCCAAAGTTTGACTCTGGGCTTTAATTCTTCCTGCCTGAGAGAAATTTTCAAGCAAATCAGCCATGCTGGGGATTTCCTTCCATTTTTAAAAAACTGAAGGTTCAATTGTTCTTGCACTATGTAATTGAGAACATTGCTTTAAAAAAATGTAAAAAATTAACCCAGAGATGAGGAGAGTGGGGGTAAAATATAAGGAGCTACTTCACTATGATGGATATTCCCAAAATCTATGAAATGGCAGGCAAGCCAATGTCAGCCCAGCCCACAGCTGAGTGTTTCATCCCCCACAGTGACACAACCAGGTTGCAAGTGCAGAAGAAACATGTAGGGTCATTGCTAAAACACAGGAATAACTCTCAGGCTCTATGGACCAATAATAAGTGGACAAAAGAGGAGCTTTTAAACTATGTTTGAGTTAACTATGTTTGGTTCCTCTTATTTATCTAAATTAGATATTTCTATTATCCACATTTTTCTGAAATAACTGAGTATTCTGGAAAAAAAGGACACATTTAGTTCACACAGACTTGAACTAACAGGTACCAAGTGCTATAGCTCCTCTAAGAAGCAGATATAAGGATTTGATGCAAGGGCTGCTTCTGATCTCCAGCCTCACACAGGATTCCAGAGACACAGTTTGTCTGGAAGAGCTGGCCTCCTTACCACCCACTGCCCATCTGTGCTGTAAGGAGACCCCTCCAGGAGTGGCAGTATCACTTTGGAGTGATGATCTGGGTAAGCCCTAGCCGGGAAGTGAGCTTTCATTTACCTGACACGTCCAGGTGCTCCAAGTTGGGACAGAGGGACACCACGTCAAAGACGGCCTCGTTGGAGATATTGTAACAGCCTGAGACTTCCAGGCGCCTCAGTTCAGGGCAGCACTGGGCAATGGTGTAAAGCCCTCGGTCTGTGAGCCGCCGGCAGCCACTGACAATGACAGTTTCTAGCATGAGACAGACATTGGGGGTGTCCTGGCAAAGCCTGCGGGTCAGCACCTTGAGGGCACGGTCCACGTTGATGGTCTCGCCGGTCAGGCGGATAGTCCTCCAGAGGCGCGGGTCCCAGGCCAGGTTGTACCAGCGGCGACACACGCGTGCACAGCGGCACAGCTGGTTGGTGGGCAGGAAGGAGAAGATGTGCACCATGGCGTGGTCTGGGAGCCGGTCTATGCTGGCCTGCTCTTTCTGGGGTCTGGAGGCGAGCCGGATGAGCGGGTGCGTGAGGCGGGTTGGGGGCGGGGAGTGGACCATGGCCACCGTCTCTCCGGTGATGGAGGATGAGGAGGTGGACGAGCCCCTTCCATTCTGAAATCCCGGCAAAGTCGGTGGGCATATCAAGGCTGGGCTGGGCGTGCTCAGTGTACGCATGCTCAGGTCGGAGTCTGGCAAAGGAGAGAGAACAAAGCATTAAGGATGACCGCCTCCGCAGAGCCCTGGGAAGGAAGGAAAAGCACACTCATGGAGGGTAACACACACATTCCACAGGCATTCTTCACTCGTGGCCATCTTCCCAGGCAGTGTCACCCACCTCAAGAAGCTGCTAATCCTCCACAGTCTACATGGGGATGAGCAAACTAAAAGGTACATTTTAAGGTTGTGGAGGCAGAGGTTGTGGGGGCTCTACCTTCCTTGCAGTGACTCAACTCTGCCACTGTTGTGCAAAATCTGCCATTAACAATATGGAAATGAATGGGTGTGGCTATTCTAACGAAACTTGTTTTATGAAAGCAGACCAGCTGGACAGGCCTGCGTCCACATGACAAATCCTCTTTGGCCGTGGTTTGCTGATCTCCCATCTACATTAATGGTGATCATCAAAAAGGCACAACTTCAAGTTTCATTGTTTCTGTTCTGGGAAGAAACCTCATGTATTAGGTACAAAAACTGATTTACTTTCTTAACAGATTTTGGTTAGGTGCACAAGTATGTTACATTTACAAGTGAGGGGAATATGTTTCAGAAAAGAAGACTAGTGTCCAGTGCAGAAAACATCTCCTGTGTCTGTACTCACCTCACTTGCATAGGCATCCTGACCCGCTTCTTTTGATGAGTTCCCCAGACTGAGGGAGCTATCCCATCTCCTCTGCTAGAACAGGTACCTCAGACGGTATGTTCAGCCCTTGAAGATTTGGGAAACTACCATATTTCCTCCTTATTAAGATTCTCCTGTTTGCATAGGAACAATGTGAGTCATACTTTGTTCTTTGAAGTCAGAAAGATGGCTTGGTGAAGGCACAAGTGCTTTCTAAGATTTTGAAGGATTTTAGGAATTATTTGGAATACCTCTTGGGGAGCAAGCTCATTTCCCTTCTCTCTCTCAGTATATATAAGAAAGAACTTAGTCTCTTATAATATACATTATAGATAGGTTATTTAGGAAGAAATTTATTTACTCTCAATAAATATGGAATTATTTTCCATAAATATGTATTTAATAATTTATATTATACACACATATGTATGTTTATATATATGCATCTATTTGTGGATATATGTTTGTGTGTGCATACATATATACATATATATGTATATATATAAGTAGAAGATACAAATTTACCTATGTATAAAGTAAGTGATTGGGCTAGTTAATTTCTAAGTCATTTCCTTTATACCTCTAAAGACTCAGGCAAAAAAATCTATTCTTGTGTGTTTTTCCATATTTCATACCCTGGAATTGAATACTCATACCATCTTTCCAAAGATGTCAGAGGAAAGGCATCTGTGCAGTTGACTTTGTCCTTGAAGTCTATTATCACCATGAGCTAGCCCCTTGCTGTCAGAGAAGGAGAGATCCATGGGGCAAACACAACTGGCCCCAATCTAGTTCAGAGCCAAGTCAGTCTAACCATATTAATTCAAACAACACCCAAATGAATCACACACAGACACACCATGTAGGATAACTAACTCTTTTCAACCACTGAGTTTGAAGGTAATTTACACAACAGTAAAATCTAAAATACCAAAAACTCTTCTGAGAAGAGGAAATTAAGTCCTTTTCTTTTTTGTGTCCTGGTGACATGCTGGCATGGTTTATGGTAAATAGTAGGTACGCAATAGTTGTCTTAAATTGAATGAATGTAATTCTATGCTTAAAATAATTTTGGCTTGGTATGTACTTTTCTATCCCAGGTGGTACACATGTTGTATCATAAAACATTCATAACAAAAGAAATACATATTTCTTTCTTTTGTAATCAGTGACAGCGAGTAGTAAATCTTTGATGAGAACCTTAAATATAAACTAATTATGGATTTCAAAAAACCTCAATCCAAGCTACCATGATACCAACCTGCAACAACATATATACTCAGATGTCTTTGAAGCCAGTGTTTTTCTTAGGCAGGTGAACAATTTATTTTGGGGCAGGAATGAAAGAAAATCTTAGGCTCTCATCTCTGATGTTTAATCAGCTGTGAAGGCTCTGAAATCTTTCTCCTGCCTGGCTTGGTTCCATTCATCCTGAAGGCACTTAATAGTGCTGTGTGGAGGCCTGCACAGAGTAAGTTCCCTGAGGCAGAAACACACTTACTGAGTGCGCACGCACTTGTGTGGGTAGTAATGTCTACAACCTGCATCTTTACCTGATTCACTTTTCTTCACTCTTTCGCACTTCAACATTGAGGTGGTAATGTAGATCCATCCATATCACTTAGCACAAATGTGCCTTTTGTAATGAATTTAGTTTTTTTCTATTTCTTTGCCAATAACCTTACCCAAGCACTAAAGGAATCCACACAGGAAGTGATGGAGCCTCCAATATGGGAGGAACATTCTGCCCTGGGTGTGGAGGGATAACTCAGGAACATCCTGATGGTTCTTTCTGCTTTCTCACATAAGAATCAGCAGCAGGATCCTCAACAGGAATCCCAGGCTGCTCCCCCTTGCTCACAAAGTGGGAAAGGAGCCTGGGAGATTTCTGCCAGGAAAGCTGATGCCTCTCTAATCAGAACACATGACAAGATTCTCTGGGCTGGTTCCTTTCTGCTTGTTCTACAGTAGGTAGAGACCCTCAGAGAACTTTTGGCTTTCCAATTTGTCATCATTGAAGAAATAGCACCTGATAATTAAAAAATAATAATTTGATGAGCATAAACTAGATCTATACATACTAGAAGTTGTCACAAAATACCTTTTCTTGATATTTCCCCATATGTAAAATTTTTTTACAAATTTAAAAAATATGTGTATTCATATGCAGATATGTATACAAGTATTTTAATGTGTAAGTACATCTTATTATAAATAAAAGCTAGTCAATGTGTAAAGAGGCCATTTAATATCATTAGATGTGATTTATAAAAACAGAAGAAAAGTTTCATATAGAACTATTGAGACTACCAGAAAGTGACTATATACCAGGACAATAGATAATGGCTTCAAACTCAAACCACCTACCAAAGTCATTCCATCTTTGAAGTATGTTTCACTTGTACCAAAGAACACAGAAAGACTGCATCCACTCTTTATAGTTTTTTCCTACCCCTTATCCTTTTCAGGAGACTCGCAGCTAAATGGACTTTGGGAATACTTGTCAATTTTTTTGATAGCTTAGAAGCAGGACTTCAATGCCCATACCAAGCACTCAGAGGGGAGATGACTGAAGAGAGTGCTAAGATGACAGAGGAAGAAGAAAGTCACAATCCTCCTCCTGTTCTTATGACACTGTGACACAAACCAGCAGAAAAAGAGCTGACTGTATTTGAACTTAGGATGTTTTGTAGGTGTCAACAAATGTTTATACTTAAATATATATTAAGTGAATTTCTATCTATCTTCTGCCTTGGAGGAAGATCACATTTGATCTTAGCAGGAAAGAGATATGCATTGGGTTAAAACACAGTTTAGCAGTATCTGTAAGAAGATACTGTTGGGGCCAGCTTGGCTATTTTCCTGGGAGTTATTATGTCTGGTATTCACCTTGGTTTCCCCACTGAGTCTACAAGCAGCTTTCTACTAGCTCTGCAAAGTCATAAGCTTCCAGTTAGCTCTGCAGTGTTTCCTATAACTGTGACCACATTCTGTAGGGGGTTGGGGGACAAACTCCGTAAGTATTTAACCAAGTTTCTGACACAGACTGGGGCTGAGGGCTTTGAGAAATTACCTCCCCTGAGTCCACTAGTGTAATAAACTCTCTGCTTCCTGTGAAAACGTCTCAGTAACTTTGTTTCCCTCACTGTTTCCCACAACAATATTCCTAATTTTTAACATACTGAACATTTTCGTGTGCATCACGAAATATGACTAGCCATCATATCTTTCTTTACCTTTCTCTTCAGCAGGATATATATTCATGATGGTATATGGAAGAATTCCATACTGCTAGATATTGTTTTGAATAGGGAAAATGGGATATTCAAAAAGTGTTGAATAAAATATACATGACCAAAAGCTTCTGTCAAGAATTTAATTAATTGCTACCTACAAGGGTCCTTAAAAAAGTCTTGTATGTACAAAAGGCTTATTTTATTTGAAGAAAAGATGCCACCTGAGCTATCAGGGAAAGGAATGCCCAAACTCTTAAGAGAGTGGTATGTTCTCATAACATATTTCAAAATTCCAGAATGTATATAAGGAAGGCAGCTTGTAAAAATCCACCTCACAGTCAGTGTTTTGGTCAACAACGGACTGCATATGTGATAGTGGACCCATAAAATTATGTGGCCTACTGACAGTCGCCACCTCAGTTTGTGTAAGTTCACTCCATGATGTTCTCACAGTAATGAAATCATGCAGTGATGCCTTTCTCAGAAAGCAGCTCTGCCGTCACACAACAGACATTATTTTGTAGTAGGGTATGTGGATGAATCGAGGGGTAGAAAGAGAAATCTCTCAAGGGGAAATTATAAAATCTGCAAAAAGGAAACCTCTTATTAGTATCAAATATAAGAATTAGGAAAATTTTGGTCTGGGTCAAGTGTAAAGTGCCTGTCTAGCAAGAGTGAGTCCTGAGTTCAAACCCCAGTACTGCTAAACAGTAACAACAAAAACCCACAAAGAATTAGAAAATGTTATTAATTATAAGTATGTAAGACTCTAGGAAGGACAGATGAGCATAATGCAAATATCATGAAAGTAGGGTAAAGGAATTAAAGGAGAAATGACCACACACTTTTGTAATCGGATGTGTATTTTGTGGTCTGTGTCTTTTAATGACGTTGGGAAGCTGGATATCCAAAAGATGGAAAAACAGCAAAAAACCACATTGATGTCTTCAAGAAGATAAACAGAAAAGACTGCAAGGAATATTCTTAATGGGGAAGGAAAGAATAGAGGTAGGAATAGACCATAGTTATTAAAATTCAGTAAGTTGCACTATTGCAGATTCTTAGATTTCAGTTATAAGGAAAAAAGAGAGCATTTATTCATTCATTGAATGATTTAACAACATTTCTACTTCTGCCTAGTTGAGGTCTAAGAAGGGAGTTACTGCATTTGACTATATTATAAACCGAACATTTCTAGCCCACCTCCTTTCTATACCCACAGCCCCATTAAAGTTCTGCCACAGCACAGACTCTGACATCTGCAATTTCTTGCAATCCTTTGGGGAGACAGAAAAATGACTTTATGTAAAGAATATTCCTAAATCACAGAAAAGCCAGCATGGTAAAGGATAGAAATGTTTGTCTAAGTCTGGGGGAAAAAAATCAGTTTTTAGAAGTCTGAGATGAAAACAATGAATATAGAAACTCCCAGTAGTGGAAAACTTTTAAATTAAACAATATTTTTAGTAAGTTTTTGGATTTTTGTCAAAATGAATGTAATCTTTATTTGACACAATGGTGATCCTTATGTCAAATAAATATAAATGCAGTTCTCATATATTGATACATTCATCTGTTGATTAAACTAAGTACAAGACAGAGTGTTTTTTAAAGTGTAAGAAATTCTGGTTTTATTAATAATTTAAAATATTCTATAGTATGTGATGGTTTTTTTTGTTACATTACTTTAAATGTATAAAGAATACCCAAAAGAATAATTGTCTTGTTATGGAAGAAAAACCCTATGAACTATTTTTCCTCATGGTTTCAAAGGTCCTGGAAATTTACATCATTAGTAATTATAGTACAGTATCAAAAATATTCAAGGCATCTCTTACACACATGCTTATTAGTCACATTTTCTTCTAACTAGCTAGCTGCCTGTTTTGTACAAGTTTTTATTTTCAAACCATGGCTGTTTACACTCTAGGAAGTCTATTTACATTACTCTGGACTTTCAAAGTCAAAATTTACTAAGCTACTCTGCATTTCCCCCTCTGATTACCAAAACTCTTGTGCAAGATGCTTTCCATTATAAGTTGTCTTTCTCCTCACGGACTATTGCCATAAAAAGCAAAGTTTCTTTTCTTACTTAAACTAAAGCTTAAAAAAATAGATCTATAAAACCTAGCCAGTGAGAAAATAATATACCCTTTAGAGTTCTCTTATCTTCTTGTTTTATTTAAAAATATTTTCTTTTAATGTGGTTCAGATCATATAAGCAACCTAGAACTTAACTTGAGGCACCAGTTGCCACGAAACAGAAATTTACAGTCCTTTCTGCATAAATGGATTTCATATGAGGGAGTTACTTTAGGACTCAAGAGTTCTTCTTGAGAATATCATCAGAAGGTGATGTCCACAGGATCAAATGATGGCTAAGACTACTGTACAAGAGCAAAACACCTGCTTTGTTAGTCACCTGGACCTGTGTCATATGGGTAGCTCTGTGGTGATGGACTTGAGGAATCCTGAAGATAGTAGGATTTTTCTAGTACCAACCTATATGGTCTAGGCCAATGTCCAGTTCTTCATTTATGCTTCAACACAAGTTTCTCAATGCTATCCAATGTATGATCCCAACCTGAACTAAGCATGAGTACTGTTTTGCCTTTAGCTCTTCTAGAAGGGAATATTCACACAGTTCACAGCTAAGAAAGCTTTGAAGTCACATTATTCTAAAAGTCATAAGTAAAAATCAATGAAATATATAGAATGGCCTCTTTGGATTTTGCCTCTGTGTGAGTATCTAGAAAGGATCTTTTGGGAAATTTATGTCTGAAGAGAGATCAGGTAGCTTTGGAACATATTGGTTTCCTAAATCATAATTTTCCAGATTCCTTTTGGTTTAATTTGTGTTAAAAATCATGACTTCTTAGAACCCTTAGTTTTTTTATCTATAAGATGGCAAAGGGAGATGATCTTAAACTATTTGTCCCTTAATGGAAAGTAGGGCCTATCATCCCTAAGACTGTGTGTCATCTATTAGAAACTACCTTTTTCAGAAGGGAAGAAGATAGTCTCTTGTGGTACACCATGTTTGTAGACTCTCACTAAACATTTGCAAATCTCCCATTTTAATAAAAAGGAGGCAGGCTCTAGTTTCAAATTTTTGACAGCAAAGTGTATTTAGCTGGGATTTAGTCAAAGTTTTATTGTTTTATTTTTTAGTATTAATTATAATTTATTCTTATTTAAAATGATCTATTTATGGGAAATCATACCAGTTTTCCCAGATAAAGCTATACTATTTGGTTTTAAAATGATGATCTAAATTTATTTTTAAAATATTAAGTGAATAATGGTTCAGGTGGTTGGCAGATATGCAACAATTATGACTGAAGAATGGAAATGTCTTAAATTTAGGAAACATTGTTGAGATGAAAAAGCATTGAAGACATAAACTTGGATTCCAATTTTGTTCATTACTATGTGCAACTTGCATTGTCTCAAGTGAATCGCTGAAACTCAGGAGCCCTAAGTTACTGTAAACTGGAAATAATTCTGCCCACTTCACAGAGTATCTAGGCAGAACCTCTGAAAAGTGATATTATCATTAGTAGAGGCATTTAAAAAACTTACACAGCCTCTGCTGAGGACTTCATGGGAAAAAAACTTTGGGCCCTCCTGCTATGGGCTCTGTGTTTAGGGGCATATTATTCTGAATTCCCCAGAGTCCTCACTTCTTTGTAAATTCTTTTACTGTTGCCTCCATAAACCTTTGAAATGTCTTTCATGTTGAGGGGTGGGGGAAGATAAAAATAAAATCCGTGGTTAGATCACAATGTGTTTACTCTTGGTTAAAACAAGATGGTCATTTCATTCATCGGTAAGAGAGAACTGAACTCATGCAAGTCTTCTCCAGTGGTCTACTGCACAAAATCTGTTTTACTGTGATACGGTGACTGTTCTCTCCTTGAAATTTCTCCCATGACACCTCAAACATTACTCTCTCTCTTTTGCTTTTCCTTTCTCTGCAGCAGCCATCTGCTGACCGTCCTCAGTAGTGAGACACTTAAACACTGGTGTCCCCAAGGGTTCCGCCCTCCACTTTTTGTCTCTCAGCTTCTGGCCTCATTCTGGGTGGCTCATGCACTGATGTAGTGTAACCAGGGGCCTGTGAGCTAATGACTCCTGAAACTCAGCATCCACTCCAGACCACGCCCTCTCTCTAGCTCTGTCTCTCAAACACTAACAACTGCTAGACCGGTGCTGTCTAGTAGGATAGCAATTAAGCACTTAAAGCTAATAAAACTCAAATTATTACATGAAACTGAAAATTCAGCTCCTTAGGCACAACAGTCACATTTTATGAGTTTAGAAGCCAGTGGTTACTTTACACAACACAAACTAGAATAGTTCTATTCCAGGAGAGAGTTCTATGCACAATTCTATACTAGTTCTCTCCCCACAAGTGTATTTGATGAATTTTCATTACAATATGTGTGAGGGTGAACTCATTAATACCATTTGCAGAACAAATCTTTCTCCTCCACTCTGTACTGCTATGGTGGTATCACCACTCATCTGCTTCCCAACCTAAAAGCCTGGGAATACATTTGACTCCTCTCTCATCCTCACACACTTGTGTTTAATTAATTGCCATGTCCTTCACTTTAGCTGTCTATGAATCTCAACCCTTCTTCCTTTTTTTGCTCCACTGCTCTGACCTCAGCTCAAGTTCACCTTGCCTTTTGTCTCTTCTCAAGAACTCCTTAAATAAATTCCTGATTCTGTTCTTCCACCCTCCTTCCACCTCTCTGATAGGGTCCCCACTCTGCATTTAGAGTTAATTTTTAAAAACATGGACATGTTTCCCAGAATCCTTCTGTTATAGGTTAAATTGTGTTCTTCTAAAAGATATCTTGAAGTCTTAACCCCTGGTATTGTTGAGCAAATTAACATGAGGACATATTGGATGATAGTGGGATCTAATCCAATGAGACCAGTGTCCTTATAAGAAGACAAAACAAAGACACGTGGAGGAGACACAGAAAGACACAGACAGAAGAAAGATGACATATGCACAAACATGCAGGCAGTTATACTGCAATCAGCCATGGAACTCCCAGGGGCTACAAGACTTAGAAAAAGTAAGGACGGATCTTACCCTGTATTTGTGCCAACACCTTGATTTAGAACTGCATGCCTCTGGAATAGTGAAATAATAAATTCTATTCTAAGTTATCTGGTTCCTGGCATTTGTTACAGCAGCCCTAGGAAGCAGATACAGCTCTTTTCACATTTTTAAATTGAATGTTTACTATGTGTCAGGCATTGTACTATACACTCCCCAGAGAATAAAGTCTAATTTTTTAGAGCGTATATGGGACCCTTCCAAAAAATTCACATCTCTAAACCCATGCTCATGTTCTCCAAGCCAAGTCCTATTTCTCTAGATTAACTGGTGAATTCTCAGTCATCACTCAAGTCCCTAGTAGTATGTTAGCTTCTTTGTCAAGTCTTCCAAGACAGAATCAGGCTGAATGATTTAACTACTTTCACTGTTTCTATTGATGTCAAGTATATCTTCATCCGAGCTCTTTTCACATGGTCTTTTCCTCATCCCAGTAGACTATGAGCTTCAGGCTAGGAGCTGCCTCGTCCATTGCAGAGTTGTCCATGGTCTTACCTGGATTCAGCAGCCCAGAAGCTTCTCAACAAATGCACCAAAAGAAAGGCACTTTGCTTAGTCCCACATAAATACTTTGCAGTTTTCTTTTGGTTGCAGTTGGAAATATTTAAGGAACCATTTGGCAGAACCAGATGTTTCAGATTGAAGAACCTGGAACATCTTGGTGATTTATCAACATTTCATTTGTCTTCCTTTTGTCTTTGCCCCTCAACTTAATTGAGACTGAAGCAGTGCACGCACTTCATGATATTAGTCTGCTCAGAATATATTTTAAAAGACACATGCACACACAAAATCAATCTCATGCAGCACACACCACTTTAACTGTATCAGAGCCAAATGCCTTTTTCTTCATGATACCTGTTTTTGTAGATTATCTCCACTGTTGCTTACCGCTCATAAAAATGATACACAAAATCACAGTAAATGAAAAAGAAATAGCACTTTTAAATTGGCCTCAATTTTAAGTTCCCTTCTTTTGAGTTTTAGTTACCTAAGATAGAATAGGAACTACTTTTTGCTTCCAAACTGATTCACACATCAACAGTACTAAGCAGAACTGGTTTTTCCTTGACAGTGTGGGAGAGACAGTATTTTTCAACTCCCTGTCCTCCAGAGAGCTCACAGATAGTTTTGTAAAGCTTGGGAAGTAAGCCAACTCTTGGCTTGATAAGAAACACATAGATTTTCATAAAAAGGCTTGGAAAACATAATCTTCAACTTCAAAGTTGCACTTTATAAGGCAGTCTTAATTATTTTCTATTTTCAATTGTCAGATAATCCTTGAGCCTCATTTCCCATGGAGTGTTGCAGAATTCCAATGTTTGCATCTTTTAAAATGCACTATTGAATTTAGATTTTTGTAAAGAGATACTTACACATTTTTGTTTCAGAGCAGAAAACAAGCCCCATAGGGAGCTGGAGTCTGGCTCACAAATTCGACTTTCAAGACAGAGAAAACATAAATCTCCACTAAACTTATGGAATGATCAATAATTGATTAGAATATGTCCAAAACAAAGCAAACCCCTCCAATTTTTTTTAGCCATTTGAAAATCTGCTCCATGGTTGTTGAAATTCTTAACAATTTTAATGCAGATTTATGTATGAGGCATCTATTATATACATATATATTGTTCTAAGTGCTATACTCATGAATAAACATAAACTCATGCATTTAATACTTATATTAACAATTTTAAGTGCTTGGGGAAACCAATGGCTCAATCATATAGAGAAACATTTCATCCTTTCTCTGTTATCTGTGGGGGATGTACACCTTATATTGACTTGAGACACATTTTGCATTGCAGACAAGTTCATAACCTTTTCTTGAGAGATGCCAGAACCACCCTCCTGAGTTGGGCTTTCCCAAGGAAAGGACATATAACTAATTAGTGCACAAGACTGGCTTCATAATAGGTCCCTGGGTTTGGAGGACAGGAAAGGACTTTATGGCTGCCATACATGGGCCCAATTTTAGATTCCAGATTGACCATTTTATTTTTCAAAACTTAAGTTATTTTTTTTGAAGGACACTCTCATTTTAAAGGAATAATAATAATAATCTCTTGGAAGTTCAGATGCAGAGTGAAATTAAATTCAAACAAATTGAAATACATCTGAGACATCCTTCCATAGCAGCTGCATGAAATATCTCTGTGGTTTGGGGACCTCTCATAAAGTGTGGGAAGCAACTATACCCCAACAGTCTATAATTTCTGGACCATGTATCTTGTTAGAAAGAATTGTGGAAGTTTGTCTTTATCGGATGTATCTTTTAACAGCTTTTTATATCAAGCTTGAAAAATAAATAAAAATGTAAGTTCCTAGTCATACAACATGACATTAAACACTGTTTAAAATTCTCCACTTAATTATAAGATTATTTTTTTAAAAAAGATGCTTGGGGTTGAAGTTGGGAACCAGGAGGATAATAAGTAAACATTGGTATGTTGGAAATGGTCTCTAGTTAAGATCAATTTTCTGAACAATCTATGTTTATAGCTCTCTTTTAAGCAAATGTAAGACTTTTTTTTTTTAAGCAAATGTACGATAAATAGAATGTTAAATTTGGGTTCATCATTTACATAGATATTTTATGTACCAGGGTGTTTCATATTGCTGATTACAGTTCTAGTTATTGCTAGGAAGTTATGATTTATCATGTGAGTCAGTGTGGGGATAGGAATTGGGGCACATGAATAGTTCAGAGATGTAACTCTTGACCCATTCCCTTCTTTTCTGCTCTCTGAATTCTTCCATATGGCAACCCCTCCATGCCTATCACAAAAGACAGACATAAAAGAACAATTTTGTTTAGCTTCATAACTTAGAGCTGAACTTAAAGTACTTAACTTTTATCAGCAAAATTGTTATTAGCACATTTTAATTTTGGAAAGCAATGGGTTTCATTATTACATTTTCATATACGCATGTAATGTTCTTTGATCATACTGACCCCTCTATTGCCTTTGCTTATTCTCCCCTGTCCCCTTTCTTTTCCACATTCCTCATAGTCCTTCTTTTACTTTCATGACTTTGTTTTCCCCCTAAATTTCTCCATGTGAGAGAAAGCATAATCTTTGTCTTTGTGAAACTGGTTAATTTCACTTAACACAATGATCTCTAGGTCTATCCATTTTCCTGCAAACAACATAAGTTCATTCTTATTTATTGATAGATAATACTTAACTGTGTATTTATGCCACATTTTCTTTATCCATTCACCTAAGCTGGTTCTATAATTTGGCCATTGTGAATAATACAACAATAAATATGGGCATGCAAGTATCTGTATAATAAACTGACTGATTCTTTTTGATATATAACCAGAGTAGTTATAGGTGGATCATATGGAAGTTCTGTTTTTAATTTTTGAGAAACCTCCATTCTGATTTCCATTATGGTTTACCAACAAATTTTTAGTAGTCAGCCTGACATCATTATTTCACGTTGGTAACTTGAGTTTTCTTCAAGATTTCTAGTCATTGTTATTACGTTTGTTTGCTTGGTGTTAAAGCATGTCTATATTAAATTAGTTAAGGCAGAGTGACAAAGAGATTAAAAGTTTTCAGATTCCTTTTCCACACAACTGAATGTAGGTTGGCCAGAAGGAAGAAGCCTTTTTTTTTATTTTTTATTTTTTTATTTTTATTTATTTTTTTATTATTCATATGTGCATACAAGGCTTGGGTCATTTCTCCCCCCTGCTCCCACCCCCTCCCTTACCACCCACTCCACCCCCTCCCTCTCCCCCCCCACCGCCTCAATACCCAGCAGAAACTATTTTGCCCTTATTTCTAATTTTGTTGTAGAGAGAGTATAAGCAATAACAGGAAGGGACAAGGGTTTTTGCTGGTTGAGATAAGGATAGCTATACAGGGTATTGACTCACATTGATTTCCTGTGCATGGGTGTTACCTTCTAGGTTAATTCTTCTTGATCTAACCTTTTCTCTAGTACCTGTTCCCCTTTTCCTATTGGCCTCAGTTGCATTTAAGGTATCTGCTTTAGTTTCTCTGCGTTAAGGGCAACAAATGCTAGCTAATTTTTTAGGTGTCTTACCTATCCTCACCCCTCCCTTGTGTGCTCTCGCTTTTATCATGTGCTCATAGTCTAATCCCATTGTTGTACGCTGGTGCAGCGGCTTAAGTGGTAGAGTGCCTGCCTAGCAAGGAAGAAGCCTTGAGCTAGAAGCTGGTTTGGTTTATTCAATATGAACTGTCTAACAAGAGATTTCTTAGTTTGGGCCAGATGATTTGCAGGATGACCTCTCAGAATAGGTTATTCCTTTTTGATTATAAGAAGAGCAAATTTCTGCAAATAGTTAAAAAAGGGAAAGTAAGATGAAAATGGTAGCTCAACTTTAGATTATGAAGGGAAATATCAATGTATTGTTAGGGAATTGATGCTGTCATTTGAAAAAAAACACATGGCTTATAGTTAAAGGATTTCCTCATGTCACCTTATTTCTTAGAACAGTAAAAGGATGATTAAAATAGCCTCTTACAAAATGGTGAACTTGGCTCTTTTTGTTATATCAAGAGTCATGCTATTGGTTATTATAATACTAAGTACAGTACAAATGGACACAGCCACAAAGAATATCTAGATATTTATATTTTCAACACTCTTCTTTGGCCATTATTATTAAATAAACATCACACATTGTTCGAAGTATTAAAAAAATAACCCAAACAAATACAGTCAAATAGCTATGAAATAGAAATTTGGGCTTTTTCCCCTTTTTTTTTTTTTAGGGAAAAATGTAGAAATATTTGACCGTGATTGATGTGCAAGATAACAAACATGTAATTACTAGTGCAACTTTTTTTTAATCTTACACTCCTGGAAATAATTTTGACCTTTGCTTTTTATCACTGGCAATAGTTTTGCTTCTCACTATTTGAATTGTGCAAAGACCAAAATAAAATTAGAAGAAACCCATTCCAGTCATAATCTATCTAATACTTAATCATAGCAAGGAATCTCTGTTTTTGCCACAATATCCACCAAGAGTTCATGATTAGCCTTTTTAGAACTTGGCACTGCTATATAATCAAAACAGAGAATGAAGAGCATTGTGAATTCATGTCAAGGTTATGAGTTTTGTATGTTTTCACTATGAATGAGTATACAGAATGTCAGAAAAGAGTCTGTTGTAATTTATATTTGGCTAATGGATAACATAGTATGAACAAATCTGCCTCAAATCTTGGAAATATACCAGAACACAAGAATACATTTTTAAATTAGAATCACCAAAAGAATAACACTTGAAGTGGTCCTATACTTTGCTGATAAAATTTAAAAACAATAGAAAACACAATCTATGAAGATTTAGAGGTTCTGACATATTGCACCTTAAATGTAGTGTTACTGTGTACTAAAGGTACGATATTCACAATACTAATCTTAAACTTAGATCCCTAAACCAACCACTATTTTTCTGATTCTTTCCCTCTCTACAGGGTATAAAATGTTACATTAAAAATAGTCATTATCCATAATTATGATTCTTACATTGTGAAAGTAGAGAAGATACAAGGTAAGAACAATTTTAATACTCCAGTGCTATACCTCTTGGAATGAATTAATGGCACTCTGTTCTGTACCCCCCCTTTTAAAAATAATTTGAGTGGGATGAGAATTAGAAAGGAATACTATGGCAGTTGCCATTTTTTTGTAAAATTTTCTAATCTTTAAAGGAGATTCCACAAAAAAATCTCTATCTTTCAAAATGAAGAATTAAAATCATGTAAAAGAAAGTGAAACTTCTGAATAAATTGTGGGTTCCCTTTTTCCTTCCTATTTTTGCAAGAAGCAAGGAGAGATTGGTGCTAGTCAGAAAGATCATTTTGATGTGTATATTGAGGCCAGAGAGGAAAAAAGGGTAAAACCAGATCATTCAAGAAGGTACTGGTCTCTCAGAAGGAAAGTAGATCAGAATGTAGGAGGGGGAGGAGAAGTTAAGTCAGATTTCATGGTGCTTAACCCAAATCTGTTTCCCCCATCCTTGAATCAGAATGCTGTCCATATAGGAATGACTTGTCAGAATCCTTCACCTACACAGACTATATCTTTCAGGAACATTTCTTTTCCTGGACGGGCTCCTTTCTCCATTCTTTATTCTTGAAACATTATACACAGTTTTGAAATGCCTCCACTCCTCAATGTCGTAATGTGACTTGCTGGTAGATTTCTGCAGAAGGCTCCCAGTTGTCACTGGAGTTGTGACTGCTGTGCTTTTCCCTCCCAGCACTTTTGCTAAAGAGCTTCTGAGCTCAGACAAGTGGTAGGTGGGTACTATTCAACCCCATGGGGCTTGCTTCGCTCCAACCATCATGGCTTAGACCTGCCACTTGGAGCCTCCATCATCATTATTAGAACACTACCAGGAGGTTTTATCTTGTTCACTTAGAGATCAGAAGAAGAAAGACAGCAAATTCACATGGAAGGGCTGACAATGATAACATGATCTTGGATTCCGAGGAAAGTTCCATTATTTTTCTCCATTTAGAGGTTTTGGCAAAGGAAATATATTGTTGCCTCCTGGATTGTGCAGAGGTGAGTTGAAACCTATTTATGGGGCTCCAAAAAGAAACTCGCAAATTCTTTCCTAAAGTCACTACTTAATTCAAACATGAGCAAACATACCATTCAACATGCTATTTAAGATTAGAGTAGTATGTCTCCTGGAAAGTGGGTTGCACCAATCCCTCAAGTTATCTGGACACTTTTTCTTTTAATCAAAGCATCTAAGTTCTCCTCCATGTATTATTCAGTTGTATGCAACTACATAATGGCAGCAAATGGCAAAAATGTGTTGGTCCAAAATGTCAGACCATTTAGATAATGATAATTGTGTAGACATAGATGTAATATTGGGGACTTTGTGCTACAATTCTTGGGCTTTACATGTTGGGACACCTGTGCCTTTTAAGGAAAACAAACTGGCAACTCCATATCTTTAAACATCCTATTAATATTAAGCATATGCTGGAGGGCAGTGGAAACACAGCCATGTGGAAGCAAGACAGCCAGTATAAAACTGTCACTGTGCACTCTGAAGGCACAGAGAGAAGACTAGGAGCCAGAAGATGAGAGACGGCTACATGGGACCTTTTCTGTTTGGAAAATTAGACAGGAATCAGAGCAGTGGGTTGTTGTTCACTGTTAGCTGCCTATTTCTGTTCACACTGTCATCACCTCACCTTTGACAGAATGAACAAAGTAAGTTAATCATTTAAGGATGAAGTTAAATTCTTTAGGCATGTGCATTCTAAAATGGATATTAGCTTGAAAAACTAAACCTGTACAATACATAGCAAGACATGTGATCACACCCGGATTAAAATTAATTAAGAATAAAAATCCAATTATTTCCATTCACATGTGAATTCTTAGTGAATATACTAAGTATATTATACTCATGCTGAGTATAATTCAAAAATATTTTTGAGGTGTGTGAATTATCCAGGCCATGATCTCGCTGGCAAAAGTAACACTTTGTGTGAAACTTAGTGATGTGCTCTTATGTTGGCTTTGTCACAAACTTATTTACTCTAATGTCTTGTATTTTGCTTTGGAAAAATCTTGGAGGGAAATAAATTACAGCTTATTAATTAAAATGCAATAGCAAGTAGAAAATGTTTGGTTCTTCTAGAATCCATCATTCAGTGCACTAGGCTGAATAGTCATAGCCCTGAAAAATTCACACATTGAAGCCTAATCCTCAGGGTGATAATATTTGGAGGTGGAGTTTTTGGAACATTATTAGGTCATGAGGGGAAAGCCCTTATGAGTGGGGTTAGTGCTTTTATCAAAGACACTCCAGAGAACTCAGTTGTCCCCTTCCATCATGTGAGGACCAGGTGAGAAAATAGACATCCATGAACCAGAAATGCATGGCAGTGTACTAGAATCTGCAGAGCTTTGAGCTTAGACTTCTCACTCTCTAGAACTGTGAGAAATAAATTTTTGTCATGTATAAGACACTCAGTGTATAGTATTTCTGTTACAGCAGCCTGAATAGACTTAGACATTTAGTGAGCTGTGTGGTAGACTATATAGATTGTCAAACTGAAGAAGCCACAATAATCCATTTCTAGAGTGGACACTACAATCTCCTTTTGATGTTCGTAATATATACACATGTGTTTTGGAAGTTAACTAGGTTTCTATTTAATTGTTTTCTGAAAAATTTAAGTTTCTAAGAGTCTATAGTGCTCTACCCTTAAAGATTCTTAATTCCAATTAGGCCTTTTTCACAAGTGATCCATCTAATTTATCTTCAGAGTATGAAATAAAATTGTTCTAAAAAACTAGAGGTTGCCAGACATGCTGATGCCCACCTCTGGTCCTGGCACTCTGGAGGCTGAGGTAGGAGAATCACAAGTTCAAAGACAGCCTGTGCTACATAGTTAGTTCTAAGTAAACCTGAAACAAATTGAGAGTCTGTCTCAAAAGAAAACAACAAAACAACAACAAAAATAAAACCGGAGGTCTATAAACTGGGCCAGTGAGTGCTTATGCTTATAAATATTACCATAACTTACAGTAATGATGATTTTCTTTTTCCTTAAACCAAATTGTTTATATTTTAGCCAATCAATACTACTTCAGTTTCTAAATCACAGTCTTTAGTTTTATTGATTTATTACTTTGTTTATTTACTGCAATATTCACTCTTAAGATTCTTGAGTTTGAGTAATTTATTTGGTTGTACGTGTTGCTTTGACTTCTATAGGGAATCCACAATGATGAATTTCCTGGGAATTGCCAAGTATTTCCATTAAAAGGGTAAAAAGCACTTCTCTACCCAAAGTAGGTATTTCTCTGACTTACTGTCTCCACTTGTCATCATGTCTCTCACAGTGGCACTAGGAGTAGCTCTGAGCACAAAGAAAAGTACATTTTTCTTTTCTTCTTTGCAGTTCTTCAGAACATAGTGATATTGCCCAGGGTGGTGGTTGGCCCCAGTATGTGAGAAATGATTACATTTAGAGTTTAGAAATGTGATAAGGATGACTTCCCTTCTCTTTTCCTAGCAACAGACTTTTATCTCAAGTTAAAAGGAAGACATCTTTGGAACCAGAGAAGGAATGCTGAGTACTAACAATCAGTTATTTCATTGTATGAATAATTGATTATATTTTTGTGGGCATTAGACAACATGAGGTTGACCCAAACAGGAGCATTCTTTGTGTTTTGGGAAGAAAAATCAAGAATTTGAGCAGACCAGACTGAAAACCTGAGAATTTGAGTTGGATCGTATTTACCTGGTGGGCTTCCAAACCAAATAGGGTCTCCTAATAGCCAATTGGTCATGATGCTAAAGCTCGGTACCAAGAGCAAATTTCTGCATGAAATTCTCTAAGGAGACACTTGTTAACATTTTCTTAGGTATGTATGTTTAAAACAGTATTAATGATTAGTTTCTTATCTGTGACCTACTGCCAATGCTATTAGAATAAGGCCATTAAAAGATCCTTTTCTTCTCAATTCTGTTTGTAAGAAGATCCTTATGAGCTCAGGCCATATTTCTTTTTCATTAATGGTTTATTTTTGGGGTTTTCTATTCAGGTTTCACTTTCAGATGTTTGAAAAACCCTTGATTGGACCAGATTGCATGGTGTTACTCTTCTGGGCTTGCCTAATGCATTGATACAGCTGCTCCCATGCCTTAAGAATTGCTGGAGGAAAATCAGGGGTTTTTATATTATTTTTGTTTCTTAGATTATTTTCTGAAGTCATTCAGATGAGAGTTTAAGCTTGTAAAAGTTGCTCTTTTTCAAATCTGTTTATCTCAGTGGCAACTCCTTCTCCATGTAAATGATCTCACATGCTATCATTTCAATCAACAAAACCTTTCAAGCAGAACAATGTTTCAGAACATTAAAGTTGAGAATCAAAAATACTGTCATGATTGATAGCATGTGTGTGTATAAAAGGTACAGCCGACCCTCTCTATCCTTGGGTTCATTCGACCAACTGAAGATTGAAATATTCAGCAAAAATATTGTGTTGGTACTGAATATGTACCAACTTTTTTCTTGTTATTATTCCCTCAACAATACAGGAAAACAACTACCTATGTAGCATTTACATTTTATTTGGTGTTACATATAATCTAAAGATGATTTAAAGTATATGGAAGTATATACACAGGTTATATGCAAATAATTTCCCATTTTGTATGTAGTACTTGAGCATCTCTGGAGTTTTGTATCCATGGGGAGTCCTGGTGCCAATGACTTATGGACAACAGAAAATACAAATCTTGAACATGCATTTGTATTTTATATATATATATATATTCATATATACACACATACATATAAAATCCTAGTTTTGAAAGCTGTATGAATTATTCAGTCCTCTTTAAAAAGAAAAGAGAAAAAAAAATCCCTATAAGAAATAGGAATTGCCGGCCAAAAAGTGAATACTTGGCAGGAGATGAGCAGGTGCAATGAAGTGACTTCCCAGCTGAAAGGAAAAATAAACTGAGGAAATAGCACTGCAAATGCATGTGATACTGAACAGGTTCAGAATATAGCTAAGAGCTGCAGTTTTTCTGTAGTCATAATGGATCAGTTGAGCTAAGAATACATTGAGTTTTATCTACCTGTCTACAGAAAGTATTTCAGGGACAGAGTTGTGTCCTCTGATATATATTCTTAGCTTGAGGCTAAGATCTAAATTTTACCATAAAAACATTTTTCACATTTCTATGCCTAAGGACAACTTTGTTGGAATCAATGCACAAATCGCCTTTGAGAATGATGAGTGCTCAAGTCAAGTTCTTTATTTATCTCTTTTTATACTGATAAGTAGATTCTCCCTTCCTCTTCTTCTGTCTCTCATACAAACATAAACATTATGTGTCTATCAATCCACCAAATGATGGCTGGCAGTGCGCTATCCCTAGATATCACCACCAGGTTTATAAGTTAAGGTTGCTCATGGCTTCTCCATCATGTTTTTAAGTAAATCAACAAAATTTTCAATGTCTGACTGGGGAGAAACAGGCTAAGTCATCTTTGTTCTACCTGAAACGAACAGATCTCCTAGTACATTAGATTCCTAGCTTGGATTCATGTGATTCACGGAGGATGCACATGTAAATGGAAAACTCTAGCTCCATATCTTTATCTTCACTTTTTTGCATATCCATACCAATTTTATTACATTTTGATGCTTTTGCAATGTGTGTCATCATCATCATTACTATTACTATTTGTATGAGTCACAGTGATATTACAAAAGATATTGGGCTTGGGTGTATCTCAGTGGTAAAGTGAATACCTGGCTTCAATCCCCAGTACTGCAAAGACACAAAAGAAAAAGATGTTCATTGACAATGATGGCTTCTCAATGGGTTTTGCATCTTTTACTCTTTTCCAACTCTAATCCATTCCATTGAATCCATCTTCTTAAAACACATTCCACATTCATCCACTCCCTTACTTAACAGCTTCCACTGGTTGCCCCACAGAGGATTGAATTCAGAACAAACTTCTTGCCTAGGCACACAGGCTGGCTATATTGAGGTCTTAATGAATATTGCAACCTCTTCTTTTAGTTCCTCCCTTGATGTGACCTGACCTCCAGACAAACTAGGTCAGTCACTATTTTCTGGAGCATGACTTCAACTTTTACTTCTTATCTTTCTTATGAATTTATGCTCTTAAATCTTTTCAGTTCTGACTTTCATACTGTCTTCTTTATGAAGTATTTCCTAGGTATGTCTAATATAATCCATCACTGCACTGTCTACCTTAATTAAAATATTTATTTACCATATTACTGCATAGACTGTAAGCTCCATGATGATGGTGTCCTGATGATGTTATTTACAACCATTTTCCCGGCATCTACAAAAGTGCCTCATGCTGAAGAGGCAAATGTACTAAATATTGTCTGGATAAATAAATGGTAAAAATTAAAGGCTTTAGACTTAGCTCCTTTAAGTTTTCTTTTTTATTTCCTAAGCATCAGGCTGAGTAATTGCATAGAAGACACAATAACTATTTGTTGATGTTGGAAGAACCTACAAAACTTTTGTTAAATTAGAAAGAATTGCACTTATGACTTCAATCTGTAAAGCACCTTTAGATATGTTATGTTTCCTCAGACTTAATGCTTAAGGTAGGCTATCCAGTTTTTTTCCATTTTCAGAGTGAGTTATTAAGGCACAGAAATAGTAAATAGTAGCCTTAGAGTGGGACTGCTAGTCTTCTGATGATTTTCAACAACAGATGCTTGAGTGAGCTGCCCAGATGATCTCCATTTCAAAGGGTAAGAGAAAGAAGGGCCTGGCAGGAGATATTCTCATGAGCCTGTGAGGTGGGCACACCAGCGAGAGAGCTATGGCATATGACATGCTTTGGTTTTCAGAGCCCTGATACACAGATTGGCTTAAAGACTGTCATCTTCACCGGAGGTCTCCCACCCAATATCTGGAAGAATGCTCTACAACTTATGCACTTGGAATAGGTTTAGAAGTCTGGAATAGGTGGTGGTGGATCAGGAATTTTATTATCATGTGCCCCTTTCCCTAAACTCTTACCTTTTCACCAAAACATTTAAGGTCCACATGGAGACCCAATTATTCAGCTGATTCTGAGCTTGGATCCTAAATCTCAACTTGAAAATTAGATTTGGGTTTAAAAATATGGGAAATGCCCTCACACCAGATCTGCATGATAATTCTTACAGACAATGGGATTTAAAGGATCAGAGATGGACATGTAATATTTGCAAATGAAATGGCCACTAACTGCAATGGCTCCAGCTTACAGCATCTTCTTTTAAAACTATATTTTAATTTCACTTCTTTTTTTCCTGGAAAAATTTAAAGGACCTTCAATTATTTTTAAGACTTACTAAAAGAGTTTTAATTATACCTTGTCCTGTATGTTCTATGTTAAACATAGATGTTAAACATACATGGTTTCCTTACCTTTGAAATTAACTAGATTTAAATTTTTTAAATAGCTTTTTGGAATGACAATTATATAAATAATGTAGAGTTGGTGATGAAAAATTTAGAAAATATAGAATATCATGAAGAGGAAAAATTATTTTAATTTCCTCTCATAAGTAATCATTTTAGCATTCTGAAATACAACTTTCTAAGCATGCATAGGTAGGAATGTAGGTAGATTACCAAATAAAACAGATAGGACAAATTTATATTAGGAAATTGATAGTTTTGGATTGTTTCAGAAATACAGATGCTTCGATTTTCAGAGTTGGTAATTCATTTTTCTAGAAATGAATGATTCAGTGCCTGAAATATCACATAGTGAAATCCAAATCCTTTCAACTTGCCTTTGAACTGTTTTGAAGGCTTATTTTATCCTACTCTATCAAGCAACTTACTCTCACCTTTAAAAAAATTAATATCCACCCTGGCTAATCCAGTAACTAAAAGGCTTAAAATTTTATTTAAATTTCTTACTAGACCTTGGGGCACAATTAGAATTGAGTTGGGAAATAATAGTTGGGAAGAATTCATACATAACTTCCAGTCAGTGTACTTTTTCATGGGGATTAATAACAACAAAATCTCTACCTCATAAGTGTTGTGTCAAGATACCATACACTCTTTGCGCATTTTTTTGATAGGTGGCAGGATCTTTTCCTTGTAAGGAATATTTTAGGTGATTTCTTCAGATAGCAAATCCAAGTGTGTATGTGAAGAAGTGTCTCTAGTATCAATTAACCAGCCCTTCATATTCTGATGATATTCATGGCTCTTCTCACTGATATTTACTGTTCGTTCTCCTATCAGTAGGTAGGTAGATAGACATGTCTCATATTGCAATATGCTCTGGAATAAAAAAGGTTATCAATGTTTATTTTTATTACAACGACATTCCTTTTAAGATAGCTATGTGTTACAACAATCAACTCAAAATTCCAGAAGTCCCTTTGCTCGGTGAACCCTGTCAGCCTGGGATCAGGCACTTAGCTTTTCTAAATGTTGGCATAATCTACCTGATGGAATGGGTTTTGGCCCAGATGGAAATCTGATCATGGCTCTGCTAGCTATTGATTGAGTG